>NW_005187780.1:246696-250872 GCF_000239375.1 Pundamilia nyererei | reverse complement strand
TATATATATATATAATGTGATGCTTTTTAAATGTGGGGCAGTTTTCTCCTGCTGTGTTTGTGTGCGGGTGCAGATGTGGCGGATAAAGTCAGGCTAATTCCTCACACACTCGTTGCTGTTCTCCATCTGCTGACGGTTTTATTTCTGTCTGATGGAAAACAGAAAGGCAGGCAGCAGATGGACACAGCAACCTTTCAGCTCATCAGAAAAGCGGGTCAGAGTTTAAAAACACGTGTTTCATACTGAATTTGACACTTTGATTTATGGACACGTGACAGTGACACACTCAGCAGGTTTGTATGGATCTCAGTGTCACTGATGTTCCTTCACTCTGTGGGGAGCACACATTGATGTATTAGAATAAACCTTCCTCCACGTTGCTGTTGGAGCCAAAGGTGAACATATTTAACTGACATAAATGCTTATCAATTAAAAACTGCATTCTGTATTTGCTCGTGACACCGGGGGCAGAGACAGACCCATCTGCATCCACAGACTGCACACGAGCATCACACAGACTCCGGCTAATTAGTGCTCAGTAACATCCAATTAAAATTCAAGAATGTCACTCACCAAAACTGGAGCTCAGACTTGTTGGATGTTTGTTGGTAGCCTACAATTAACTGCAACACATCTCATCTTATTTTAGTCTCAGTGGTGGATGTGACGCCCTGCAGGAGCTGCAAGTCACGGCATTAATCTTCCTTTATTCATCCTCAGATATTTACTGCTTCAGATCTCCATCATGGTTTCCAATAAAATATTTAATATTGTATGAATTTCTAACAGTGTCCTTGCTGAGTTGAACCTGAAACTCTGATCTTCTTCTTGCTGTCACTTCCAGGTTCTGCAGTTTTGCCGTGTAGGCGGTGCTGTCACGTGTCAGGTAACAATCAGGCTGCAGTTTGATTTATATTCATATGATAAATCTGTAGCATGAAAACGCCTCAGAGCAAACAGCAACAATGGTGATTGGTTGGTCTGCATGAATCAGGATGTCATCATCGTGGACCGCTGTGTGGCAGGCAGGAAGTGAAGATCCAGGTGACTTCCTTCTTGAGTTATCACAGTTCAGCTTTACATTTAATAAATCTGAAAGATTTTTCTTCAGTATTCTTATGAAAGTTATCTGCACATTTATGGGTGAAGAACAAGGAAACTTTCAGCTTCTTCTGATTGGTTTAAATGAGCCTCACAGTGGCGCTGATGGAGACGTCATCTGGTACTGAGATAGTCCAGCTCGTGGACCACCGTCGTGACCCTGCCGCCTCCAGAGGTCAGGACCTGCATTCTTGAAGGAGAGCATTGTGTTGTTTAGAGGAAGTGGCGTCACCTCATTCATTCTTCTTATCACGATCCTTTCAGGGCGGCGAGGCTTGAACGACAGTGGCCCGGAATGGCCGTCAAACCTGAGCTGCCATTCTTTGAAACACAATATAAACTTCCTGTGTTGAGGCAGCGCGGCGGGGCCTCGACACCCACGGCAAACTGGAGCGACATGCTCACATTACTGTTTCAGTAGACCTTTAAATCCTTCAGCAGCGGCAGAGGACAGAACCGAGTGCAGAGAAAAGGCCGAGGAGGGAAGATGGATGTGACGGATGAAAGGAAGTGCCTCTCCCTGCTGGGGCCCCTTCTGCTCTGAAACTGGCTCCTATCACACGATCTTTCCCACCACAGAATCCTGCATCCAGAGCTCATTCAAAGACAAACTGCGTGTTTAGGTAAGGCCCCCACCCCACCCTGCCAGCTTCCTTTGCATTTTAACAGCAGAGACTCAGAATCAGCCGTAAAATGTGGCTGCTTACTTTGAAAGGTGACAGAAGTTTCTGTTCAGTGTCTCTGGGTCAGAGCTAACCTTTGCCCCGCCCACTAACCTGAACAGCTAAGCGACTAACAAACATCTACCTTAATAAAAAGATCAAAGGTCACCCTCGTATCAAATCAGGACTTTGTGTCCATGTTTTCTGTCTGATCTGGTTCATGTGGGCTGCTGAGATCCCGGGTCAGAGTGGGCTCGTGTTCCCAGTGTGTCGCCCACAGTGACTGCTGCCTGCTCCAGTCCATCCGCAATACAACATTCACAGTTGCATCCCTAAGCGTCCTCAGTCACATGGGCCTGAAGCCGGTCTGCTAGGGAAAAACGGACGTTCCTGACTGGTTGTGAGTGGGTGCTGGTTGTTGCTAGCTTAAATTAGTTGCAAAGAAGCTGCACCAAAAGCCTGCTGGTCACCGCCACAGTCGCTCATAGCTTGTGTGGAACTCACCAAGTCAACCTTTGGAAAGAAACCAAAAGCTGCACTTGTGAAACATGTAGTGTCTCCACTTCTCAGTGAGCTGTTAGGGACTGTGCGTCTGCCCAAAGCTATCAGACACAATGCAGACGCCGCTCTGCAACTTCAACTAGCAGCCGCCAGCAAACACTCCCCAACTGCTCTGTGAGTCTCAGTCACACCAACTTATCTAAAGTCGGTGTGACTGAGGTCTAAGTGTCAGCCTTTGGCTCGGGGTAGAAACATCTAGAAACGCTTCCAGCTGTAATTAGTTTTTGTCTTCGTCTCGCTGTAACAAACGAATTAGGTCTGTGCACAGGATGAAACATCTGAAAAGGGATACCGCCGCAGATGTCCCTTTAACTGGCATTATTTCTAATGACCAGCAGGGGGCGACACTTGTGTGTACATGATAATCGTTTGTTTTCAGGATCTTCTTCTTAGTTTAAGAGAAATCTCATCTGTCATCATGTCTCATTTTGAAAAGACTGACTCTGTGTGATGCATTTAGAGAAGTCTGTCAAATCTAAATCATGTAAACTGACTCTGGTTCCCTCCCATCACCTCGTCTATCTCAAACATCTTTAATAACACTCGTATATATTTCTAAATCTCAGCGTAATAAACTGACTTCCTTTTAAGTCAGCCTGGAAGGATGAGTGGGTATTGCTCACCAGCAGAGAAGGATATGAAGACTTAACCTCGTAACCTTCACAGTTCAAAATCATTTCCAGGCCGCGCAGCTCCACAGAGCCTCCGCTTCCCAGTCCAAACAAACACAGCAGCTTCTAAACTTCACGAGTTAAAAATGTCTCCTGTCACAATGTTTCACAATTGTTTTATTCATTTAAAGCTTTGTTTTCAATACAGACGTAATGAATCCACGGCAGCGTCAATAAAAATCACATTTAACAGGATAAAGTCTGAGTGGACAGAGAGATCGGTCATCACTGTGATGTGTTCACAGCTGACATTACACACAGGAGTTATTCTCAATATCAGAGATCTGATCAATCTAAATGTTGAATAAAACCATAAATGACTTATTCTGATTGATTCTCAGAGGACTTTCTCAGGGGTTTAAGGACTTATCACACGTCTAATTGAATTTGTTCATAAAAAGTCATTTTATGGACGTAACCGTGACCTTTTTTGGCTTTTGTTAAACTTTTTTAACCTTGACTTGTGGACCTGCTGTAACGTGAAGCTCCACACTGTGGGTTACTAAAGTCTGCACCAGCCTGAGGCTCGGGTGCAGTCGGCGTTCATCATGGCATCTGGTATTGTTGTGTTGCTTGTGTGACACGAAAACACCTCGTTAGCGTTCAGTAACCTTTAAAACATGGAAGCAGTCCGTGATGGACGGTTCTTCCAGTTTTCCCAGCAGAGAATAATCAGCTAGATCATGCTGACTGTTTCCTCTACCTGTTGCTCGTAGGTGGATAATTAGCAGGAAACTGTGAACACGCTCAGATATTTCTGGATGGCTGAGTT
The DNA here is from genome assembly GCF_000239375.1 of Pundamilia nyererei. Lineage (NCBI taxonomy): Eukaryota > Metazoa > Chordata > Actinopteri > Cichliformes > Cichlidae > Pundamilia > Pundamilia nyererei. The sequence goes on along the minus strand of NW_005187780.1, from coordinate 247,105 downwards.
TTATAACTCTGCACCGAGTCCTCCAATGACTCCAGCGTTCCCGTCAGATTCCAGTTTTAGCCGGACTCTGCTGCTGGCAGCAGGAAGGCTTCGGCTCTGACTGACAGCCGGCCTCATTAGCGATCGGCGAGCTGTCAGCAGCAGCTGCAGCTCGTCTACTGACAGGTAATCGCACCTGCCGACACTCTGAGCTCGCGCGCTAACGAGGCTTCTCGTTTCGTGTTTGCAGCACAAACCACGGCAGCTCCAGGTGAGAGCTCTCGTTCCACCTCAGGAGCAAATTAAAACTCCTGAGAGCTGCCGAGCTCTCTGAGGCACACTGTGTCACTGTGTCTGAGGAGGATGTGTGGAAGTGCTTCAGGAAGGTGAACGCGCGCAAAGCTACTGGTCCGGACGGGATTCCCGGCCG
>NW_005187780.1:202489-244345 GCF_000239375.1 Pundamilia nyererei | reverse complement strand
TCAATTCGCCATGTTGCAACGAGCTTAGCTTCTGTCTCGCTAGCTTGTGCAGCCTAGGTGGAGTAGTCGAGCACAGATCCACTGAGCGCTCAACACAGACAGCATCGTCAGAAGGAAAGTTGATAAAATAAATTAAAACTTTTGTATTGTTTGATACATATGCGTACCGAACCGAAAGCCCTGTATCGAACGGTTCAATATCGATATGAGTATCGTTGCACCCCTACTGCACACCATCATCAGAGACAGGCAGAGTCTGAGCTTTTATCACACAACACTTTTTTACATCTCTAAAACATTTGATTCACTGCTGCCTAAAATGTAGCAGTCAGCCTACGTCCCTGCCTGTGCGGCGCTGGGTCATGTGATCAGGACACCTGGTCAAGGTGGTCAAGGACTAGAAAAGTTTTGCCTTTACAGATTAGAAAGAGTTTCACTGGTTTTATGATTCTTCCACAGCTTTAAATCCATTGCAGCCGGCAGGATCTGGCCCAATGGTTCCTGACTCGGTCTCTTCGGCTGACCTTGACTCTCCTCTGAAGACAGAGCAGTCTCACGCCTTTTTGGGAATTAGTTCAAAGTTTGGATAGAGGGTGTGTTCGAGCAGAAACTCCTTCCTGTTCTCCGGCCGATCCTTTCAACCGTGCCGATTCCCGGCTCTTTGCGTGCCAGGCCCTTTCCGGCCGGGAGTCTGGGGTGTGTTTTTAGCAGGCACGCTGCCGCTGACTTACACCGCTGGTCACTGTGTTAGGGGAAGGGAAGGATTGGCATTTCCCCTCTGAGCCGTCCTCACACAGCCTGAGACACAAAGCTCTGACAATCAGAATCAGGGTCAGACATCAGCGAGGCCGATGAGGATGATTTAATCGTCTCTGTGACAAATAAACCAAACTGAAAGCACGTAAACATCCAGAGCTCTGCAGGAAGGACGCAGCAGACTGTGCCTGAGAAGGCATCCAACTCAGCATAAACAGGAATCCTTCATTTCTAACGTTCCCTCTCAGAGTAATCTTCACTTTCTCACTTTGTTTATTTAAGGGGGAAATCACCTCATTTGGATATAATTCAAAAAGCAAATAAAACTAAACTGAACTAGATAACAGATTATTTGATACGTGATGTCTCCGCTCTGCCCGAGACTCCAGGGAGTCTAAAGGCCTGAAACACTGAGCAGTTGTGTGATTGGCAGATATCAAATAAAAGCTGCTGATTCAGTCAGGGCCAAAATCTGCTTATTCAATCTGGACTATGAATCATTCCTGCTCTGCTTCTTTCATGTTGAGGCCACTGATGGTCAGAGACAAACAGAACATCTGAGATGACCGTCCACTGCACGAGGTTAGTGAGATATTTGAGCCTGTGGGCTGTAGTCACACCGAGTTTTTAAAACTGACTTTAACGCTTCATGCTGCACATGAACAGCTTCAGAGGTCCAAGATGACGACAGACAATGGACCGGAGCCACCATCAGTACGTCATCACTCTGCAACAGAGACGACTGTTCATCTGCAGTAATAGGGAGGCGTGGCTGATCACTTACAGGTGAAAGGCATGGAGTGGGAAGCGCTGCACTCGTGTCCCTCAGTTACTCAGAAAAACCTGGCAGATGTGTTGCTTTTATTTCAACCGATTCAGTAAACGATTGTACCTGGTCACCGAGAAGAGGAGCATGCAACAAGCTTGCCTGGTGTGAGGCGACGTGTCTCCTAACGATCAGTCGACTCGTAGTCCTCAGACAGACTGGCCCAGATTTGTAATAATTAGTGCCTAATTTATAAACGCTGACAACAGGGTGCAATCAATCTGAGTCAGTCTGCAACAGGAGACTCGACTCAGCTGGTTTTATTCTGGTTAGAAAACTTCTTCTATCTCATTGTTATTTAGCCATTAATTGCCTGATTATACCAGCTTCACCATTCAATCACAGACTGGCTCCGTCTTATCGCAGTTCTGATGCACCAAAGCAGCTTTGAGGAAAGGAACCAAACCTGGTCCCGGCTTCAAGGCAACCATTTCAAAGGCTGTGAAACTGCAAGCTTAGACAGTCACTTTGGTCGTGCCAGTCGCTGTGTCATAGGATAAAGTACTGAACAAAGCAGCAGACACGACGTTAAATCAGGAGCTGGGTTGCAAAGCAGCTTGCAGATGCAGTTAAGCTGTCGGCCAGCTGACGCCGTTTGAATAGCATGCTTTACGTGAGTTTTACCAGCTGTGTGTCTCAGCTGATGTGTTTTCAGGACGGCAGGTCGCAGGTTTTAGGCGCTGTAACGACCTCTGTGGTAAACTGTCGGCCATGTTTGTGAAAGTGACGTGTGATCATTGGAAGGTGCTGATGTGCTGCTGGGGGGTTAAACGTGTCCACGTCTTCTGAGATCGCTTCTATTTTCACCTTCCGTCAGGCTCAGGAGGCGCTGCACCTCCTCCAAAGTGTCCTCAAGAATGAGACCGATGATCCACTCTGCACCCCCTCATCTCTCTTTCCAGTCCCTCCCCCCAGTCCACCCACATTCCCAGGATGCTGCACTCCAGCAGAGATAAAGTTAGCACTGCACAAGTGACAACGTGTTGTAACCGCTACCCGTCATCACCGCCACCACCAGCTCTGGTCCAGATGATGCAACCCTGACTCCCCCGCCCAGCCCTTCCTCACTTTATTAACTGGCTGTGTGTCTTTGGGATGCTAGGCAACATAAACATGGCTAAATTTAGCCCCGCAGCGTGTCTCAAACCTGCTCTGCAAAGCAGATCCTCGGTGAGTGAATGCAAGAGCAGTGGTGTGGTTTGGCTGACTTTAATAGAACAAATATTTTACACGAACATGTCCACCAACAGAATAAATAGGAGCTAAACAGCTTTAATACAGTGGATACATCTGCATCATAGTGCACTAAACACACAGAGTAGCATGCATGTCAGGAATCGGTCTATTTGTGACCTCAGCACTGCACGTCGCTCAGTTACGTCACCGTGTTGGGTTCAGACTCCACGATAGAGCGATGTCGGCCCCAACGCAGAGACGCGAAGCGCTGACGAACGTCATCAGATGGAAGATCTGATGGTTTATGACACACACAATGATCCCACAGTATGGATGAAGTGGGAAACACTCGGACGAGCCAGGCGGAGCTCTTTCTCTGAGGATCTCGTCTCCTCCACCTCCACAGAAGGAACTCCACCAAGTTTCACCTCCAAGAAGGCGCCACTAATGTAAAACAATTAAGGCGGGGACAGGTGAAGCCTGGAGGCGGATTCTTCCAGGTAGTGCATGCGTTTCATTATTATGAACGTGATATCGCAGGATTGGATGGGAATTGTTAGCACTTAATTTAGCGATAAAGGTCCAACTCGCCATTACGACCATAACTCAAGAATTCCAATTACAGCAAAATCTGACATAAACGTCTTACGGGATAAATTGGCGAGGAGGTCGTTTTTCTTCACGTTGTTTGTAGGGAGAACATCATGGAGTCCGTTGAGTTTGGGATAGCGATCTGCTCACGTCATTCATTAATCTCGTTAAGACTCCGCCCTGAGTCGCCTCGTGGGTTTTTAACGGGTTTTCAGATTCAGACGGAAACACAGATAAGTCGTCCTCGGCGGTCTGAGAGCTCTGCCGCGCACGCCACGGCACATGATTACATTTGTGTTGGTCCCTCGGTCCTCGTGTGCAGAGACTTTTATCAGGTTGTGAAACACAGCGAGCAGCGATGATTGTCATGTTTATGTTCGTGACATGTTAATGACCCAATGTGACGCAAAACCATCTAATCCGACGCTCCCTGTAGTCTGAACCCAACATCAGAGGGAAACACAGTCTCACCCAGAAACATCAAACCATGATGACATGTCCCGAAGGAATGCTCTGTGTATCCCGGGGAAACGTCAGAGGCCACAAATTAGACCGACGAGAGCTACAAACTCAGAGAAACGTATACGTTAGAGTACCTTTAAATGTCTTTTATAGCTTATTAGCAGCTTTAGTTAGATACTGTGCATCATAAATGAGTTTTAAGAAGTTGTCAACTAAACACTCATATTATCCAAAACCTTATTTTTTTGAAGCCAAACACTTAAAGGTTCATGTCACTAAAACAGCTGCAGGTACTTTCAGAATAAAAGCATCAGCCGTAATCCTAACGTGTCCTGTGTGGAAACTACAAACGTGCTAAGTTATGTCTTTGAGAAAATTGATGTTTTGGCAATAATTAGATCGAATCCATTTACCTGCTCCAACAATAAACCTGAGGGCCTTTGATTTTGTTACCCAGACCTCTGAACACCCACCGGGTCGCCTGTCTGGGCTCAGGGCTCCTCTAATGGGCCCCCAGTGCAGGGTGGGTGTTTGGAGGTTCACATGTTTGTACTCCAGAACCTCGACGACAGATAAATCAGAGAAATCGGGCAGATTTGAGGAGCTGGGACCTGAAAATATTCTGAATTTCTGCTTGAAAAATTGGTTTATCAGCATATTTGTAAAATTAATGACGTGTTATTTATCTCTTTGTGTCAGCACTAAAGCAAGCTTTTCCTCATCCAACACCTCCAGCTGATGAAGGCGTCTCCATTAGTAATGTTTTGTCCGAGACGCGTCCTTCGCCCTGCTCGTCGTTAACATCTGCGGCTGTCCTCGCGTCAGCTGCAGGAGGAAACAGCACAGCGAGGTCTCTGCAGTTTGTAAAGCGTCTCAAATCCTGTTAGTTTGTGTTGTTATTCACTTCAGAGGTCTGAGCTCAGACCACGCAGTACCCGTGGCTCGCCATGAGGGCGGTCTGGCTCTCCCGTCGCTTGTCCTTTTTCTTCTTCTGTCGGACCTTCCAGCAGATGGCGCTGGCGCCCAGCAGCCCCAGCCCAACAGACAGCAGCACCAGTCCCAGCACCGTGATGGTGGACCCGTGGGAGTTGAAGGTGTAGGCCACCGCCGTCACCACAATGCCAGCGATGAGGACCACCACGCCGAACGGGATGGTGCAGCGGTAGCAGGACATCTCGGCGCCGCCCGTCGCCGCTGTAAGCTGGACTTCATTGACATGCGGGACGTGCGTTGTCACGACGACTCTACGATCCTTCCTGGGCTTGTCCCGGCTCAGCTTCTCGGCGGAGATGGACGGCGGCACCTTCATGGCGCTCCGGGGGACCCTGCCACCGCCGCCTTTGCTGTGGAGGTCATCGGGCATTGTGATCTTGCTGGCGAGGAACAGGTGAGCCATCTTGATGCAGGTGTCAGGGATCAGCCAATCAGAGAACAGCTAGCTGTGAAGTCAGAAATAAGTTTTTGGTTACATCAAAGACATTAAAGCATCGTTTACGTCTGATATTGTTACACTTTGTTTTATTCCACAGCTGGTTTAAAACCATCAGCCAAGAAGATAAACAGCTGCTACACATCAACGCCTCCTTCCCTTCACGGTCACCTGACTTCAGCCTCTGACCATGTGTGCAGCACCAGGTTGGTATCACGCGGGTCGCTGGGTCAGAGCTCGAGTGGAAACGAGGCCAAACTAACGACTTTCACAGATTAAATGTTACAACGCGTCAGCGGCTCGTTGAGGCGCTGGCACACTTTGTGGCGACATCTGTCTCTCCGAGCGGAAGCGAGAGCCTCTGCTGTAAACGAAGCCTTAACGTGAGGCAGAGGGAGGGCAGCCTGAGAGTGGCCTGAAAGTGAAAGATCACAGGAAATGATGCGAGGCGTAACGAGGGCCCGGCCCCGCTGTAACCTCATTATTTTCACTCCTAATCAACGACTTTTTCTGCTGCAGCTCAGCTCGTTTTCATTAAGACGCGTTGGAGTGACTGTGGGAGATGCTCTGAGCAGAGCGGTGTCATTCAGACCTGCCATAGTCCAGAGAAGCAGACATCTCTACGGCTGCCACACCGAACAGCTCACACCAAATCACTGCAGAAATATGTGGAAATACTGGATCAGAGATAAAAGATCTCTAACTGAATCATTTTTGATTGGAAAGGGCGTGAGAGGACATGACAAAAAAATCATCTTAAAAATGTTCTGATATAGAACAACAACACCGAGTGTGTGAAAGAAGGCCGTCCTCACCAGCACTTAGAGGGTAAGTAGCCACGAGAGCTGCTAATGATGATTAACTGATTGATCCTCGTGGGTGAGAGCGTCTCTACAGAAGTAGACGTTTTGGTGGTTTGCTGGTCTGAATGGTTCAGGTGTGTTAACGCAACCTTTCCAGGAGTCACAGCAGATTCGGCCCTCTGCAGCGGTCCAATCAGAGTGCAGAGCTCAGACCGCTGCGCACGATCGAATGCCGCAAACCTGAAAGAGCTGAAGCTGTGACCGTCTGCTTCTCTGTTTGTGTGCAGTGACCTCACAGCAGCCAGGTTATTGGTCAGGTAATGTCACATGCAGAGGTCAGTTTGGTTTGTATGGAGCAGCTCACAACAACGGTCGCCTGGAGGTGCTCGTTACTGTAAGGTAAAGACACTGCCTGAGACTACATGAGCCTGAAGCTGTCACCTCCCACCTGTCAAACCTTTACACAGGTGCGTTACAGTCGCCTCTCCTCCCCCGTACAGGTGTGATGAAGGGGAAATGAACGTGTGAGTCTGTGGGGACTGACTCACTGCTGGAGCTGCAACACACAGACCGTCTGTGACTGTGTTTGAAAGCTGCTGCGCTGCAGAAATAACATTATTATTGATACAACAGCACACAGTGTGAAATGAAATCTGCTTCAAGAAAAATAAAATCCCAGAAGAAGCAGCTTTAAAAATGCAGACAGTCGTTCCTGCAGCCTGACTTCCACAGAGAGAGGACGAGGCTTTAACGTTCCTCCCTGAAATCAGGACTTTCCCGACATTCCAGCAGCCTGCGTGACTAAACAGTCCCGGCTGTTGCTGTGATTGTGTGGAGACGGGAAAGCTGGGAGCACTTACTGTGTCAGCGAGCAGCCGTCCATCCCTCAGAGCGCCGGTTTGAGTCTGAGCAGGTCGGGGTCTCCTCGGCGTGGAGCCTCCTCTGGCTCGCTGCTCTGCATCGTCCTCACTGCAGGAATAAACGGGGGGAACGTGGCTATCAATAGAAGAAGAGGTCCCCCACCACCGCCGCCACACCCACCCCTCCATACCACCTCCTACCCGAGGAGGAAGCAGAGGTTTAACTCTTTCCTTCCTTCAGCTGCTCTCCTGTCTGTCAGCTCTGCAGCATTGACACCACAGCTACTCCCACATTTGTCTTTAAAACACAGGCTAACATCTGGAATCTGAAAAGGCTGCTGGTTTTCTTTGCTCTGACTTGTTTGACTCTAAAAAGGCGTCACCTTCTTACACCTGTGACTGAAACACACCTGTGCAGAGCCTGGTCACGTTTGTCCAGCTACAGATGAGCCCCAAACGTGTCATGTGAAACGGCACTGCCAGGATCAAACGAGGGTTAAGACGTAGCTTCCAGGTCTGAAGAGGCAGTTGGAAAGTGTGACTAATAAATACAATACTCACCTAAAGTGAAAAATAATGCACGCATGATGAAAAAACCTGATGGTTACCATTACTTAATGGGACTGCAGACTCCTCCAGAGGACCTCCGCCCCGGAGTTAAAGCTCCTCCACATCGGCAGCGAGCGCGGGAGCCTCCGTGCTGCAGCTGCAAACTCGTGTTAACATCTGGGACCAATCAGCTGAACTTTGTTTACCGTCTGAACAGACTCACGTCCACGCTCGTCCGGACATGACCACAGGGCCTGAAAGGCTCAAACTCAGTCACGTATTCAACTTATTAACTAAAGGAATGCGACTTGCTTGCACGCCATATTTCTTCCGTATGTCACATAATCCTAAATGCTAATGTGGGTGAATCATCATCGTGGCGCAAAGCAAAGATAACGACCTAACATGGGTGCAGCGAGCTGTGGATGTTTCATTCAGTGCTAGTTTCACACTGATTGCATCTTATTTACAAGATGGTATCTTCATATTCAACAACATTTTTAATACAGCAATAATTTATTTTTTCACAGTGCTTAACAAATGGATGAGACTGCCTCCTGCAAGCTTTATGCCACAGCTGCACTAATAATACTTCTACATACTTGATTATTTATTAAAAATGTGAGATTGATGATGATGATTCTGACGTGTGCACCGTTTTACTTCATGTTCAGCTCATTCGCTGCAAGACGAAACCTAAATTATGTTAATAACGTGTTTTAAAGGAAACTGGAATTTTCCTTAAAATAAAGCATAAATTGAAATAAAGTCGAATTCCCACATCAGAGCTCTGTGAGGCAGTAAGAAATCATATGTTTGGTTATCCATGTACAGGTCTGAGAGTTTTTGGCACTGCTTTGCTGTTGTGCGTTTTCAGACACACTGAGGGAGCGACAGACCGCACCTGTGCAGGTTTATTTATTTTCCAAGTTAGTTAGCGGGTTACGTGATTGGCTGTCAGCAGGTGGTTGTGGTTCTGACCTCATGGAAGTCTGCAGGTCAACATCTGGAACAGCAAGCTCATGAGATGCAGGTGCAGCCCACATTAGGAGAAAGGGAAAGTTCAGATGCACTTGAGTCTGCTGCGTTCTGCTGACTGCAGGATAAAGTTTGTCTCCAACCAGGAGAGGAGGAGAGAACAGCTTTTTTAGGATTGCTGCAGCAGGACGGATGTCTGAGTGTGGACACGTGTGGCCTGTTCGGCTTTCATGTGATGCTACAGTTCAGACAAAAAGCAGCTCCTTATTTTTATTTGCAGGAATGTCAGCTTCTCCTCTGAGACGGCAGCGACTTCAGTCTGTGACCTGCTGAGAGCAGCTGGGAACATCTGGCCTTATTTTCAGCCCTTGAAAGACTTTTGCAAAGGCGTTTGCTGATGAGGGGTCACAGCAGGGCCTCAGCCCCCCGATGAGCCCTTTGAATCGGAACAGGGGGGCCTTGAGACCAAGAGAGGAGAACCCTGCCTGATGTGGGTCATTTCACAGCATCTCAGACTCCCACATGTGCAGTTTGGGTTCAGCATTTGTGCTGATTCACGGGTAAAGACGGGAGTGGAGATGAGGCTTTTGCCTGCCTGTGAAACTTCACCATGACAGATTTTTACAGTAAACTGCTTCGTAAATCTGACACAGGCACTTTCCTGCTTCTAGATCAGTTTTATGACCTGTGGACGAGAAGACGACTTAAAGTCTCAGCTTCAGCTCGTGTGGAAGTGATTTAAGTTCTCGTTTCCTGCTCAGATAAAGCAATCGGGGCGAAATGAAGTGTCTAATGAAGCCTCGGAGGTTGATTGATTTTTCTTCCTGACCTTTGGGACACTCATCCAGGCACGGCGCCCAAGTGCTAAATCACTTCCTTCCCAGATCCGTTTCTGGGTCAGGGATGATGTGAGCTATTTGCTTTGGATCCGAGTCTCTGGAGACGTCCTCCCGTGCTTCCTCTGTACAACAGATGGCTGCAGGCCGTGCATGTAAAGTGGTGAGTTAGCAGCTATTGGAGCTCACAGCTCCGAGTTCGTGCTTTCCTTCCTGTGAATACAGGTGTGCTTTGTAATCCTACATGCTGATGTTGTTTGGCTCACAACAAAGTGGAAAAGTTGACTTTGCATTTTTGGACCTTCACAGCTCCCAGTTGCTAAAAAAAACCCTTTGACTAAAAGTGTGCAGTCACAGCAGCGGCCCCGCGAGGCCGGCCAAACTGCTGAAGCCTGGAAACAGGACGAAGAAAAAACTTGTGGAGTCTGAATTTTCCATGAAGGCATTTTGCACATGCAGGTGTGCAGAAGTAAACCAGAAGCTAACGCTAACCACTGAACTCAAAGCACTGAGGAGCAGGAACTTAATGGCATCCACAGGTTTTCTGATAATTCACTGGAGAAAACTTCAAAAAGTACTTGTTGGACTCAGTTTAAATGCTCACTGTGTGGTGAGCTCCTTCTTACCTGCGTTTGGTCCAGCCTGATGTCCTGCTGTCACCTGACAGTCACATAACCTCTCAGATAACTTTCTCCATCAGCAGGCGTCCAGAAGATGGCCAATCAGAACAAAGTGTGTTTGGAGGAGGGTAAAGAGACAGGAGCTCAAACAGCCTGTTTCAGTCAATAGGAGATGATGATTCTGATATCTGCAGCTCGTGGTCAGACGGCCTCCAGGCTCTTGTTTGGGCAGAGATCTGGAAGCTTTATCTAAATGAACTTTCCCTTCAGCGCTCATCAGGACAGTAAGATCAGGCTTCAAACTTTCCTTTTTGCTAAAGCATATAGTTAGGGCTGGACCAGGTGACCCTGAATCCTCCCTTAGTGATGCTGCAATAGACATAGGCTGCCGGGGATTCCCATGATGCACTGGGTGTTTCTTCTTCACTCACTGTGTTAACAGACCTCTCTGCATTGAATCATATCTGTTATTAACCTCTGTCTCTCTTCCACAGCATGCCTTTATCCTGTCTTCCTTCTCTCGCCCCAACCAATCACAGCAGATGGCCCCGCCCCTCCCTGAGCCTGGTTCTGCCGGAGGTTTCTTCCTGTTAAAAGGGAGTTTTTTCTTCCCACTGTCACCAAAGTGCTGCTCATAGGGGGTCATATGATTGTTGGGTTGAATTTAACTGTCAGACTTTACAGCTGCAGAACTCAGAAAAACATGAAACGCCGTCACTGAAGGTCTTTTTATGTCCTCCATCGACCCCGACCTCCTCCTGCTGCCGGCTCAGTTCAGAAACGTGGATTCATTCAAAAAATGTTTCTGTTTTTTAGACATTTGGATTTTGTGGAGAAAACAGACAGTTTGTTCTGTTCAGACAAGCTTTATTACTGTTTGTTTTCTTATTTTTATTTTCATTCATTTCAAATGTTTTTAAACATTCCCTTTAGTTTCAGTCTCCCGAGTGGGATTTCTAGTTTGAGCTTGTGGTAAATGTCAGAGGCAATATAATATATAAACAAAACTTTTAAAAAGCAGCGACGCTGAATAAGCTCATCAGGCAGTTTGTGATAATAAATTTAAAAATACCCAAACTGAGCATATTTCCTCTATGACTTTATTTTGTTTTCCATGTTAACAGAATTGTTACATAATAACCTGTTTGGACACAGAATGGAAACAAGGACAGAAAAAAACTTTCACACTTTCAAACATGACTTTCAGCTCGTTTCCACCAGAGAAGCAAACACGGAGCATCGATGTCGAAGAAGAAAGAGAGAGAGTGGGGAGTTCAGGAAGTGTGAGTGTCAGGACGATTGTTGTTTGGTATTATTAGGATCAGAGGAAGTCGAGGATGTTATTAGAGAGGGAAAGACATGAGCCAAATGGAGCAAGAGTGACAGGATGCGAACAGCTCGAGCAGATCAAATACAAAGAGGCGAGGAGGTCACGAGCACACGATGAGCAGTCGCTGTTCCAAAAAACCTGAAAAAGAAATTTCAAAATGTGAAACTCAAAAAAAGATGAAACTGACTGAGAGCCTCAGACGGTGAGTGGAGGAAGAGCACGTAGAGGCTTAGAGGAGAGAAAGTGTTCCCATAATTCACTGCTTTCATGCAGACTGGGCGTGTCAGCGGCCGGATGACCTCACCTCCTGATGCAGCCCTGGAGACACGACAGGAAGGGCCTCCATCCCCGCGGTCAGCGGGTCACAGAGAACACACCAAACGACGCGTTTTCATGACTCATCGTGAATCTGACCTCCTGCCACCTCAGGAAAGGTGAGGCTCACAGCCACGCCCACCAAAGTAAAACGTCAGGTAACGAGGCCGATCCCAGTAGACTTCCCAGCATGCACTATGACGGAAACTCGACCAAACCCCCAAACCGTCCAATCTGAGCTCCATGCCGACTGAATGTTGAGTGATGTAATGAAGGGCAGGTTGTAAATAACGAACCTGTTTAAGAGGATATCAGGATGCAGTGACGTGTTATTCACTCTTGTTTTGGCCGTTCTGATGGACGAGCAGCAGGTCACGTCCACCCAGAGGCCTCCTGCTCATTCTCAGGTGATCCTGACCTCACCTGTGAGTGAGTAATGCAAACACACACGAGGTACACGGCGAGAGCTGCACGTCTCTAAACCACTGACTGAGAGCGGCCTGCAGCCGTGCTGACATCTAGTGGTGCAATCAGGAACTACAGTGGAGTGCAGTGGCGCTCATGCGTCAGTTTATTCATGTCTGCCTCTAACATCAGTTTGGCTTTGAAATCAAAGCTCCGCTGCATGTTCGCTCCCACCTGTACTCTCTCAGGATTCTGCAGATGGTTTGAAAGATTGCATCGACCTCAGCCCTGGTTTTAGCTCCTGGAGTGTAACACAGGATATTTCATGGACACACACTCATGATGACGTCCACAAAAGTCAAAGGTCAGTTTTTCAGTCAGTTTTCACCACAGGGCAGCATTTTTAATTGAATTGTGACGTGTGGACAAGCTCACCGCACACATTTATGCACCCAGCCGAAATGAAGGACACTCTGATGCCGGTAATCGGGTTGAGGATGAGGCGGTTATGCAACTCTGGCTCATAACTGTAGAAAGAAGAACACAGACTAAAACCTCACAGTTTCCACGACGTAGAAACTAAAACCTTCCACAATCATTTCAGGACACACTCCACAGTTTAGCGATCTCCTACGTAGCATGCAACGAAACACAGGCTGCTGCAGACACACTGGGAGAGAAATATTGGAGAAAAACGACTCCAGAGCTCAGTGGGAGCTGGCCAGTTTAGAAGCGTTTACTATCCAGTCTGACTGAACTGTGCCCGGGATGATTCTGGGAACCTTCCCACTACGGTGTCTGCAAAAAATGGCATTAATTCTAATTTACTGACCATGCTGTCAGTGTTGGGAAGGTTACTTTTAAAATGTATTCCACCACAGATTACAGATTACATGCCCCAAAATGTATTTTGTAACGTATTCCATTGCGTTACTGAATGTGAGTAACGTATTCTGAATACTTTGGATTACTTAATATATTATCAAGCTTTTTACAACTACATTAATGTGATTTATTACTATTACTGAAGGTTACTCTCCACACCTACACCAGCTAGATGTTTAAATCTTCATATAATGAGTAACAGTAGGTGGACATTAGGTAAAGCTGCACTTTTTGCAGTGATCTCGTGTAGAAAACTATTCGCGTGTATATAAAACAGGCCCGCGGCTCCGAGCCGTAGTAAAGGGACGTCTGGCTAATACGTCGGGTTCGTGTCGGGCTCGTAGCTGAAAACTAGCTTTACTTTGTTGTCTGGGTCGACTTTGCTAGCAGAGACAGAGAGAGGCGTTGAAAGGCTGCTGCAACAGAACTTATTGTTTCAGAGGAAAACACGAACACAGCGTAGTCGAGTCTTAACAGCTTACTCACAGCTGGGCCACACTGCCCATGAGGCTGCATGCTTTATGCCTGTAACACTCTGCCTATTGCCTTCATATTGACCTCCTAGGACCTGGCGTCCACATGTGTGGACATCACATTTTTCTCTACAAGGGCCTGATATCCACTTACGAGGACATTATGCTGCCGCTGTTCTATCAAAATTTGAAACAAATGTCCTCATATGTGGATCTCATTTTTCTCAAAAACAAAAATTAGGAAAAAGAAAATCTGGTAATTCTTTGTTTTTACATTCTTTAGGTCCCAATCAACCCAAATAGCAAAGAAAACTGCATGCCATGAAAGAGTTCAGGTCTCAGGAGGTTAAATCATTTTTGGAACAATAATTTTAAAAAATATTTCTTCACGTCATTATGCGGCTGCAAGTAGGGGTGACGTGGGGCGTGAGATTGAGACTCGGGCATTAGAGCCTCTTAATGCGCGTTTTGTTTGGGTTTCCACCGGCGTGGAATTACCACCAAAGAAAAAGACCGAGTGTAATCCAGTTATTTCAACAAAGTAACTGAATACCACCTTTTTAAACAGTAACTGCCCATATGGAAAAGAAATAGTAAAAACTTATATGTGATTACTCATGAACGTGGCCACTTTCTGATTACTTTCATACATTGTTTTAGGAAGTATCCAAAACATACAAGTTTCATTATATAATTTTTCAAGGGATCTTATATCTGTTTTCACTCTTATATGCTTTTCATACAAGTTTCACACAAGACAGATACAAATTTTATAAGATTTATATATGTCTTTTCCATTTGGGTGTAACAGAATACAGTTACTCATATTTTGTATTTTGAATACGTAACGCTGGTACATGTGCTCCGTTACTCCCCAGCACTGCATGCTGTCTACATCTTTTCTTCACAAGTGCTTCAAAGTATCCGTGATTGCACATTTCACATCATGTGTTGAACCACTTTAAAGTTCTTTAAAGCATCGTCACGGGGACCGAAGAAAATGGGATTCATATTCAACAAAATTTGAAAGCAAGTGCCATCAGTCAGCATCTGTCTCAGATCATCTAGCACATAGGTGTCAAACTCTGGCCCGCAGCCTAATTACATTTGGCCCGCGAAGCCATACCAAATGACTATCAGAGCTGGCCTACTGGTATTATACAGCTAATATATATATTGTTTAGTATTAAGCTTTGCTTGTTCCACATTCAGTTTTTCAGCAAAACGTGTTCGAGTCCATAAGAAAAGATTCATTCTTATATCTGGAGGAAGATTTTTAAAAAAATAAATATTAATGTTAGCCCGCGACTTTGTTCCAGATTTGAATTTTGGCCCACTGTGTATTTGAGTTTGACACCCCTGCTCTAGCACACAGTAGCGTTGACTGACACGTGATGTGCTCAAAGTTGGGCTTCAAACCTGCATCCCTGTTTGGGTCTAGCCTCTACTCAGAGTCCTTATCTCCTGACCTGCACTGCCCTTTGTGGACCTTCTGCAGTTCTGCTAAATCCACTGGAAAGGTCTGGCAGTAGGCTACAATGTTCTGGATCTTAAAGTTGAGGAAGTGCACGGGAAAGCCAAACTTCTGCAGTTTGCGGACAAACTTCCTGGCTGCCAGGCGCGACTCCTCCACACTTATTAAAAGAAAGAGGAAGCAAGGAGATGGTTGGAAACCCACCATGCTGCACCATAGTCTGAGGAGATGTGAATCCAGACAAACCTCTTGGTTCCCAGGCAGATGATTTTCCCAGTTCGGAAGATGGTCGCTGTTGCTTTTGGCTCCCGGATCCTAGCGATGATCCCTGTGAAATACTGAAAAACAGCAAGAATGAAAACCAGTGCCGGGCTTATTATGTCTTCACGTAGATCACGCGTTCAGGTCTCTGCACCTGTGGTTTGTACTGCACGTTCCACATCCTGCGAGCAATGAACTTCAGGTCCAAACAGCAGCCCAGGTCCACTGTGGAGATGACGTTACTGCACGCAAACACATAAAAACACAAGAGTCACAGCTGCGTGTTCAAGCAGCGGAGCCGTCATTGGACAGAAGCAGACTGTGATCTCTGCGGTGATACCATATCACTGGGGCGAGATTCGACGACTTCTCCTTCAGTGTCTCAGGGTCCTCCGGGGTCCCGGGTTTAACAGGAAGGGCCTTCAGTTCAGACGAGGAGGACGCACACGTGGGCTTAGCTTCTGCTGAGGAATTCTGGGAGCTGCTGTCTCGTGACTGCGTGCCGGCGATCCCGCTCTCTGCAGTCCGATCCTCCTTCTTACAGATCCTGTCTGAGGCACGAACAAGAGCAGCAGAGCTGAAAGTACCACAAACTGCAGTTCCTCTGACGTCCACTCGAGGCTCCAAAACCAACTGTTACTAAGTGCTAATTAGCAGTTATGGATTAACAGTATATGGATGCAGCTCGGTCACTGCTCAGCGCTCCACCCAGTCATGATCGCACTGTGTGCAGAGTGTTGTCGGCTCTGTTGTCGTACCTGCATCGTCACAGGTGACCGTGTTCAGTGTCAGGAGCTCATCAGGCAATAACTTGAAAAACAGCTCCTCCTCGCCGACCTCCTCGCTGACATCCTCTGTCCTCCTGGGGTTCTGCAGCAAGAAGAGAATCTGCCTATGTGCTAACGTGGTGCTACATGTTTCTGCTCTGTGTGGTGTCCAGAAATGAACAAGCTCAGTGTCGATAACTCCAGGTCCAACCTTCACATCCTGAAATCAGTCCAACTCAAAAATGGTCTGAATTCCTCTCCAGCGAAACAACTGGTCACTGTTCACCGTGGTGTCAGGTTAAAGTTTAACACCCAGCTGTTAGTAGTTAGCAGGTTAGCTGGCTAGTTTCAGTATATAGTCTGTGACGACTGCAGCACATCATCATCTAAAGATACACTTTGGCGTGACCTTAACGGGCTTGTGTCTGGATTCAATCACTTCTGTGAAGACGAGTGGACCAGAGTTGAAATTTTCTCCACGTTTGATTTTCAGGTCTGAAATGCGGCAGTTTACCGGTTTGATTTTTAAACCAGTAGCTGAAAAAATGAAAACTCACGTTAGCAATGAACTCATCGAAGTATCGCTCCAACGCAGACTCGTCCATGATGCAGGAGGAAGCCTCAGCGATCAAACCCAGTAATAACAGCGAGCCAATAATAAACGTACTGTCAGAGGTTTAGTGTGAAGTTGATTGTTTACATCCAAAAAGATTCAGACAGGAGTCTGTTGCTAGGAGACGAAGATGCTCAAACATGACAGTGAATGATTTTATGTGTTCTTCCAAAAAAATAATTTAAATGAGAATCAAGAGAAAGTGATAAAAACAAATGCTTCACTGCTTTGAGCCACGCCCCCTGCAGGTGGACAGGGTTGCGTTCAGGGTGGAACCCACTGCAAGCATCCCATCGGAAATGCAAGACCTGCTTATTTCAGCTCTCTGCTAGAGTGGCTTTGCACCAACCCCAGTTCTTAATAATCCCCTTCTCTTATTCTGGGCCTCGGTGTCATCACCACCACTGTTCACCCACTGCC
This sequence comes from Pundamilia nyererei, assembly GCF_000239375.1. NCBI lineage: Eukaryota > Metazoa > Chordata > Actinopteri > Cichliformes > Cichlidae > Pundamilia > Pundamilia nyererei. The sequence continues at coordinate 227,516 of NW_005187780.1, read as the reverse complement.
TAAAGAGGGACGCTGTTAGCTCCTCCCCCTGAGCCAATACACTCAAAGCAGGTTTGTTCCTGGGTTTTTTTTTACAAAAGCTGCTGCATGCTTCAGGTGGGGTTTCCCATCAGCGAGGCCAGATATGGACATCCCCTCTCTATGACATCATACAGACCCACGAGGGGAACAAACTGTGATAAACTGAGTGTTGAGCAGCCTGAGCGTTGGGCTCAGCGTGAGCAAACGCTCAGCATTACAAACTCAGGCATGTGACAGGGAGAGGGGGGGCGAGTACTCGAGTATCTCGACCTGTAGAGGCTGTTTGTTTAAATTGGGGATGATTACAGCAAACATTCAGCCTCCTTCCTGCCCGCTCTTATCTCCTCCCACCCTCCCACCCTCCCACCCACTCCACCTTTCCTTCATTCCTTCTTTGTCAGTTATTTCTTCACTTTTTGTTCCTCCCACAGATTCAGTGTGTGTGCTGTTTCCTTTATTGTTTCCTTCTCCTTCATTACCTTTTATCATCATTCAGGTTTTATTTATTTTCTCCATTTTTTGTACCTCCATCCACCCTTACAGTTTTCCTCTTGTCCCTCTTTCCTTTCTTTCGTGGGGTTTAATGCCTTCATACTCCACGTTCTTATTCCTTTTCTACTTATCATTCATTTTCTTCCATTTCCTCGTGACCTTCCTTATTTCCTTCTTTAACTTAGTTTGGATTTCCCCCACATGTCCTTTCTCATCTCTTTCCTCCTTTAATCCCTTTTTTCTCCTTTCTTCAATCCTTCCTCTTTCCCTTTTTACTTGCATCCCATCATTTGTGGCTTAACTGCTTCCTTTTCTTTCCTTCCTTCTTTTTGACTCATTTCTGTCCTTGCCCATACATTTTGTCTCACATCTTTGTTTCCTTCACTTCATAGCCCCCCCTCCTCACGTCTGTCTGTTATTCCATTTCATTCTTTCTTTTAAATTTGTCCTTCCTTCCTTTCCTTTCAATTCGTTTCTGCCTTCCTTGAACTCATCCTACCTCCTCTCCTTGTTTCTTTACAAATCTTTCCTTCCCTGCTTGTTCCTTTCAGTTAATGTTGTCTTTTTCTTTATCTGGTACTTTTCCCTGCATTCCTCTTTTTTTAAATTTTGTTTTGTCCTTCCATCCATCCTTGTTTCTTCTCCCTCATTCCTTTATTCCTCCCTTCTTTGCTCTTTGTGATTTCTTCCCTTTGATAACTTCTTCCATGTTTTGTTTTGCTTTCCCCTTCATCTTCTTCCTTTAATTTACTCCCTGCTGTGGTCTCAGTTCCTCTTTCCTCCGTCCTTAACTTCATCCTTCGGTCCTCCTTTATCCCCTCCTCCTCCTGTCTGTCCCTCCTCCAGCTGAAGTAAACAGATGAACCGGGAGATACTGAATCTCTCCCTGGGCCCCTCTTCCTCACTCCTCCCAGTTAATTGGGCTCTGGCTGTCTGAGTGGCAGTCGCAGCAGTATTGAGGCCCGGCCGTGCTCCAGATGTGCGCAGAGTTGACCGCAGTGAAATGTGAGCCGCTCCGGCCTGGCTGCCTGTATTTTGGGATGTTTTACACGGGGCAGGACAAAGACACGTTTCCAGGCGGGATCCCGGCCTGAGCAGATGTTCCTGTGCTGGGAGCCGAAGAGGAAGAAGGAGAGGAAGAAGAAGAGGAGGACCCGCGCGCAGCAGAGCGAGGACAGAGACGGTAGAGTTTGCGCGAACATCGGCCTGTTTGGGCAGCGTTTGCTGACAGGAAGTCGGCGTTAATCACTCCCGCCGGTGCTTCCTGCTCGCGCCGCTGATCAGCCACGTGTGGTCGCGCAGCTGCGCCGTGTTTGACGCACGCGAGCGCACGTTCACAGACAGTTACCGGGAAACTTCGGATAACTCCTCAAATTCAAGTAATTACTAAAAAAGGCAGCGAGGGGTCGCAGTAATGGTTGAGCCCTCAGGTTTCCCTGGCAACGTTAACAGCAACCAAGATTAGCAAAGCAGGACTACAAGCTGACAAGTTGTAGTCCTGTAAGCGTAGGCTGAGACCAAACGTGAGAGTAAACGTGACTAAAAGTCTTCAGATTAGATGAAAATTCACCGGAAACGTTTCTTCTTTCTAAACAGACTTTAAATTAGCCTGTTTAGAAATTAGACTTTAAATTAGCCTGCTTTACACATACAGTGGTACCATTGGTTGCCATGACAACATGGCTGGCTCTCCATTAACTAGTTTTTCCACTATGCTAGCTAACAGCATGAACAAAGCATTACAAGCTGAACCAAATTGTCCCCTTGTGGGACAATTAAAGGATTATTCTATTCTAATGTTAGCTAATATCATCTGACTGCCATGCAGTGTGACTGTTACCACCACTTACCAGCTAACCAACTAACTGGTTTGACCCGTAAGATACCGTCAACCAAAGTAACAAGCAGCATTACTAATTAAACAGCTAATTTATAAGATGAAACCTGCTAATGCAACTTAGAACTCCACATTCTGGATATTGTAATTCTGCAATAACTAATTAATGAAGACGAGTTTCTTAACAGTAGTTCATCAGCTAACACAATTACCAAAGTAGTGTTATGAGATCGACAGACCACGTGACTTTCGCGCGTTGCATTGTGGGTACGAGTGGCAACAAAATCAAAACACTGCATCAAGCGCCAGCATTTCCAGCACCGGTAACCATTAACTCTGCGGTTTAATCCCCACTTGCATTTTATTTGCCCCAAAAACAGTTCTGTACAAAACGACGGAGAACTCGGCAGCTCCGCACGAAGACAGACGTGACGAAGAGTCAAAGAAAGTACGAGGAAGAAATCAAAGGAGTGAAAGGGTCAGACCCACACGAGCACAGAGTGGAGTAAGGACGTCAGCGTGCTGCACAACTTTCATCACGTTTATTATTATATGGTCCTAAGTGAGAGCGCACACACTCACAGCATGTTTGGTAACATCAGATCCTGCAACAAGCCCAGCTCCAGTTTACTTTGGTGGTTTGGACGACTCCATCTCACAGCTGCTGTTACAGGCCAACGCATCTATGTGTCGTTTCAGGTTGTAGTGTTACACAACATTTTCAGATCCAATAGAAATAAAATAAGTGTTTGGTAATTCATTCAATTCATTGTCTTTATTTATTACTGGCATCATTGTTTCATTCTGTTACCGAATCTCACAGCAAAGAGGCAACATTGTAGAAATCCATCAGCTTTATTAGCTGCTTCGCTGAAAAACAAATCAACAATGCAAAAACAAAACATCAAACAACAAACTGAGACAGTATCACTTGCTTCATACAACACTTGGGCACATATATGCAGACGTGGCTGTTTTGATCTCGCTCTCTCTCTTCACCAATCAGATCTGGCTGTGGTAGCAGCTTGAAACCCAGGCTGATAGAGGGGCCCAGTCTGGATCGCATCCCAGCATTTTGTAGGCTGCTTTTCCTACAAAGAACAACAAACATTAGCCCGCAAAGCCACAGTGAACAAAGCAGCAAAGCAACGAATTCAATTCAAATTAAGACTTATTTGTAACCTACATCACCAATTATGATAAATGACGTAATAACTACAACAGCAGACTGACCTCTGTGGGAATGCTTGGAGCAGACTGACCTGTGAGCTGCAGCGTTCTGGGACGTTATATTTGCTCTTCGAACGGCTGCAATCCAGGCCGTCCGTCGCCTCTTTGTTACTTCGGAAACTCGGTTTGAACGATTTTTCTTCCGATAACAACGATCTCTTTACCGTCGGCTTCCCGTGGCTGTCATGCGACCGGCTGTTGCAGCTAATAACACAACGGCTTCTTGCCATTTTTTGTTTCTTTTTATCGCTGTGTGACTGTTTTCACGTGAAAGCCTGCGTGCGCTAGTACCGCTTACCACTCGTACCCACAATCCTTTGCGGGTTTGACGTCACATTTTCGATCTCATGACCACCTAACAAGCCAATGCTACAAGCTTCCGTTTAAGTAACATTTCTTTATTAGCAGAGTGAATTTGTAGGATTGTTAACAGGGACAGTAAGTTAAACAAATGTCTGTTAACATTTCTTTAACCAGGTGAGACTTTCGTACAGCGTGACCTTGTAGAGAGTGCAGGCCTACATGCAGTCACAAAAACCACTACCTGGCTAACAGGCTGGTAGGTAATGATGTCAGGCAGGACTAACGCACACAAACGGGCTAACCTGCAGAAACTAAGGCTTGGAAGCTGCATACAGAAGTCTTAGTGGGAAACACCAGGTACACAGAGAGCTGCTGCACACCTGTGTGAAGGTTGTTGTTGTTTTAACTCCCCCTCTTTGATGTCCCGCAGATATGGCCGAAGATGTCCGTGGATTCTGATAACTCCTGTGTTTTGCTGTCATCACGTGACTCCCGGACTTCCTGCATCTTTCAAACCGCTGATGAGAAAGATGACATCCCAGGAGTGGGAGAGGAAAGGTGAGCCAAATTCTCAGGGGCTGATTGGTTTTCATTAACCTGTTTATCCTTTGCTGTGGTGTCGATTCCTTTGTAACTCCACCTCCTTCCTCCCACAGTGTCCTGGAGATGCTGAGCTACTCCAAGTTCTCCGACCTGGAGACATGGCTGTGCATGCCGTCCTCACTGCTGCTTTCCAGGCCTCTGGACTCCACCCACACCTCCTCGGGCTCTTCCTCCAACTCGTACTCCTCACGTGCGTCCCTCCACTCCGCCAACTCGCTCCCGGCTTCCTCCTCTTCGTCGCTGGCTTCAAACTCCCGCCGCTCCACCTGCAGCGAGCCGGGAGAAATCGACAGGTAACCCCAGCTCACCTGTTTATGCTTTTCATTGGGTTTTTTTCGAGGCCGTTTCCATGAAGTTTGCTGATTTCAGGGTTTTTTGGATAACGGTGGAGCGCTGTGGCACAGAGGAACCAATCAGGCCCTTTGGTGCTTTGAATGAAACTTTAAAGAGATCCTTTGAGGGAAAATGTTCTGTCATTCAACCTTCTCACTGTCCGTCTATAAACAGGATCATGCTGCGTGTTTGAGCTGATCTTTGGAGTTTTGAAGCAGCTGCTGGGTCCAAACAAAAGACAGAAGTTTATTGTCGTGTGTTCAAAGTGTCAGGATTAACTTTAGAGAGCCTCGGGCGGGTCTGTCAGACGTCTTTGTCAGGGCACAGGCGGATCCTGCCGCTCGTCCTGCAGAAACATTGGAGCTCATGAAGCATTCGCCTGGCACCGTGGAGATGGCGGTTCTGTAGGCAAAGATAAGCTTGCAGGAAGCCCGAGGGGAAACAGTGCTGTTTATAGAGAGGAAATGTACAGCTAATGTGTGGAAGTGGGGTCATTATGAGTGTTTGCAGCAGCTGGACGCTCTTCAGACAAACTATAGGAGCAGGTTGCCGAGTGGAAGGTCCTCCCTGTCACGCTCACAGATCCGTTTCCAGCCAGGTCCTGCTGTCTGAGCTTCGTTGGTTTCTTTGCAGGAAACAGTCAGTGCAGTGTCAGATCCACAGACTCCAGTTTCTGTCAGGGCTCTCTGACAGATTTCACCGTCCTCAAAGAACACAGCTGCTCCCCATCACAGTTTCCCACTTCCTGCACAGTGACATGTGTTTCCTGAATCTCGTGCACGGTTTCTAAATGGTCCAAAACATGTTTAGAAGACTGATTCTAAGCAGGCGTCTGTGGACGGGATGGCTGCAGGTTCGATCCCTGTCTCGTTCCTCAGACTGTGACTGTGAGCTAGAGAGCAGCTCGGTGTAGACAAAGCCCCTGTGGATGAGTCCATGTCTCATTCCCTCCAAGCCTGATGACAGGAAGAGCTCCTCCTTATGGTGTGTCCGTGGACAGGACGTTAACGACTGCTGTTGCTGGTAGCGTGACAGTGATGTGGTTGTTGTACTGCTGGCTGGAGAACAGAGAACATCTACAGACATCACCTTTCACTGACTCATGCTCTGTTTGCTCAGCTGTTTCACGTGTGCAGAACTCAGGTGTGCGTCTGAGCGCGCTCTGTACAGATCTGGACCCACGCTGATGCCGAGCAGGCTCAGAAACGCTCGACTCTCCGTTCTCCTCACCCAGCCTTTGTCCCCCTGCGCGCACACACACAGGTAAGGTAACACCCCTGCTGGGCAGTGAACACCTGACAGGAGCTTTTCCTTCAGCGCTGTTTCCGGCTGTGGCCGTCCGGTGAAGGGCGCAGTGCTCTGCAGCGATCTGCTGAAGCGCGTGTCCTCGGATGCTGAGCTGGGCTCGGCTGCTAGATCTTTTCCTGCGGAGGAAGAAGAAGGGACGGCATCTGATCCGAGCATCACGGTGCAGCTGCTGTCTCCGAGGACAGGTACCAGCTGGTTTGTGGTGGTTACCTGTCCGTCCCGCACGTCTCAGGGTCGCGTTCAGCGCTCAAACAATTGCTGTTTGAAGCTCTCGCAGTCTGCTCACACTGCTCCCTGATCCCTGCAGGGAAGCTGGATTTCTGATGTGACCAGAGCTCAGTGCGGTGCTCTGACTAACACCGGCATGTTCCTGTGTTCGTCTAATGGGAAATACATTAAACTTCTTCCAGGTTTTTACACGATTTGCAGCGTTGGTGTGGCAGGGATGCTGTGTGGATACTTTATTCCCAAAGTGTTGATGAAAACAGGATATTTCGTCACAGTATTCCTGAATAAAGTGTTTCCAGTTGCTTCAACAGCTAGAGGAGGAGTTCTCCGTGTCGTGTTTATTTTGTGCTGACTTTTCTCTCCTCGGATCCCTGCAGGTCGTCAGAAAGAGACTCCGCCTTCCTCACGCCCACTCTGACGAAGGAGGCGACCTGTCTGTCCACACCCCTCCTCCCCATCCTCTCCTCCACCCCTGCACCTCCTCCCGCTGCTGCCGCTTCACGGTCCAGCTATGGCACTCACGCAGGAGACTCCGCCTCCCACAGTGGCGTCAGCATCAGGAAGCGGCGGCGTCTCGCTGCCAGTCCTGGAGGACTCCACTGGACCTCTTCAGGTAACAACAGCCAGTGTGTGTGTGTGTGTGTGAGAAACTCATTCCTGCCTGGAGTAAACATGCTCCTCTGAACGTCTACATGGACACAGACAGTGAGATTAGGTCAAAGGTCAGATCTGACTCGTCTGACTTTCTAAGAGGGCATTAAACTGAAGCATCGTTGCCTAGGTAACGTTCTAATCAGCAGTATGCTTTAACATTTAAAGCTAAGAAGAGATTGATCAGGTAGCGTTTGGGACGAGATCAGAAACGAGTCCATCAGAGGGGCAGCTCATGTGCACAGAAGGAGGGGGTGGAGGATGAAGGTGGAGCCACCAGGCAGGAGGAGGAGAGGAAGAGCTCAGAGGAGGATACTGGTATAGGAGGAGGCTGAAAGAAGGAGTGGGTCTCTGGTCGCGGCATGGCTGTCCGTCACTTCCTGTGTAGACGTGCTTTATGACATCGCCAACCCCAGAAGCTTTTAATTGGCCAAAATATAAAGTAGCTAATTGCAGGCAGCTCAACAGGGCTGAAACACCTGGGTAACAACAAACAGGTGAGACCAGCCAGTGAGGACGAGACGGGGGAAGTAAACACATCACGACACAAATGACTACCAAAATAAAACAGGAAGTGAGAAGTAATAAGAAAATGAGGAAGTGCAGACGTGTTAATAAACATCGAGGGGAAAAACTCGACTTTAATACAAAATCGAGACTAAAAAAGTACACGAAGAAGAAAATGAGCCAAGTATGTAAACAGTGAGTCAAACAGGAAGTTGTTTATGGGTGAAATCAGCAGTGAGACGTCTGTGTTGGCGCTGACGGAGGCTGACGGAGGCTGAGCCCCTCTGCCCTGTGGTCATCGTCGAGCAGCCACATCAGGAGTCTGTGTCTTGTTTCTCCCACACCCACAGAGACAGGTCTGTCGTGGGTGGAAGTTGTAGCTGCCGGCAGACTGGACGTGGGGTTGGAGGGGAGCTGTGGGCGTGCCGTCGAGTCAGGAATGTCTCTAATGGCTCCGAGCGGCGGTTTTGTTTACCGGGCTCCACTTCCTGTGTGTTGCTCTGCTCTCTTTAGCTCCACCCTTCTGGAGAATGATAACGAGCTTCCTGTTGAGCAGATTACGGCACAGCATCCATCAGGTGTTTGATCTCTGGCGCGCTTTCCTCAGACTGCAGGGTTAAGCTGCTTCTCGGCTTCACGTCGCAGGTTTTCCGTCTTTTCTGATCTGTCCTGCTGATTCCTCGCACTCAGTTATTCCACGCCCACCCAGGCTGCGGCGCCTCGTTTGGATAAAAACTTCAGTGTGAGATAAACATGGTGTCCGAGGTGGTGTAGCTGCTGCTGGTTCTGGGTGGAGTTAATGAGCTGATGCAGAGATAAAGCCTGAGGTGGAGGTGGTTCGTTAGAGTTTCACAGCGGTCCACGAAGGGGCGTGGCTAAATCTCTGAACCAGTTTTACCATCAGTGACACCACAGCTGTGCTTTAGGACTCCGCCCCATCTCCTGTTCTTAGGTGTTCATCTTTTATGTATGTAACTTTGTAATTTTAACATGTTGTCGCCTCTTGGCCAGGACTCCCTTGAAAAAGAGGTTTTTAATCTCAATGGGACCTTTCCTGGTAAAATAAAGGTTAATAAATAATAAATAAATAAAGGGCAAAGGTTACTGGCTTTTTTACACCGACCTGCTTCACAAACAGGAAGTCCTGAGCTGGTTATCCTTTATCCTGATATCCTGTTTACAGCGCCCCCCAGAGGCTCAGTGAGCAGACCAGCTGCTTCTTAAAATCAGGTAAACCCTGAAACTCCCAGGTGACCTCAGTGAAGGAACCTTCAAAATAAGATGTTCAGAGAAAAAATGCAACACCAACAAACGTTTGAGACAAAAGTTTTCCAGCAAAAAATCTTTGATTTGAAGCAGAAATGAGAGAACAGGATCCTCAGAGCCTCCATCCTGAAACAGGAAGCTGAGGATGTTGCAGATCTTTGCCGTCCTTCAGCACACCTGAGACACATAGGAGGAAGTGAAAACACAGATTGTCTCCTCATGGTCAAAATCAATCTTTATTAAGACCCGCACAGAAAGAGCGACAGCAGCTCGTGGCCGCTGTAAACATTAAAAGATGACACAAGCAGGAGCGGCTCGTGTTACTGACTCTGGGAAGCAAACTTCAACAGGAAGTTGCAGTGAGTGTCTCACTTTTATGGGCTCAAAATGTGGTCATAAATATTTTGTACTTGTAAAACAGATTTGTATGTGTAAAAAAGATTTGTGTGTGGACTTAGCCCAAAAAACCCCTGCAAGTTACAACTACGAATTTTGACCCTATTTTTCTTCCTTTAAGCTGATTGGTGAATGTCATGTCAATCACAAATTAAACAATCCAATCAGAGAACAGATGGGTTTGGTTGTCGGAGGAGCCCTTTTTTTGAACTGCAGGTCCTTGAAGGGTAATCGCTATATAAATATCCGATAGCAGCTAGGTCCCCTAACTTTCAGTAGCTGTTGAAAGGATAAAGTTGTGGTATATCAGTGGTTAGAAATAACATTATTACTTTAGGATTAGTTTAACACAAAGTCAGGGCTGACCCGGGACCATTGCTGTGAGTCACAGTGCGCAGCATAAAGGTCCTTTCACATCGGACGCAGGATGTGCTGCTAATGCTAACTGCTAACTAAAAGCAAAGGATCCAGAATGTGTTGCAGGCTGCTGGGCTCTGTGGGTTTTTGCAGCAGCTCTACCTGTAGTAGATGCACCTGCTCCTTGTCGTTTCTATCTCTGACTTTATGTGAACTACAAGAGTTTGTTTTTTTGCTAGTTCTTCAAATGTTCAATAAAAACATGTATGCTCATAACGAAGAAAGCTTTGTTTTTTTCTTCTTTCTTTTTTCTTCTTTTGTGTCCCGTTTGGATCTTTAGCATCAGAATTGTTGTCTTAAGGCCAAGAAAGATGCCAAGTGGATTTATTTTACCAAGTGGATCATCATGGCCTTGCCATATTGGTCCATTTGATTGACCTTTATTATAATTATGAATTTATTTTATTTTCAGTTGCTACAAACGGGACAGACATGACTGGGGGATAGGACAGGGAGAAAGAATGAAAGAAAGAGAGGGAGAGAGAGAAAACCAAAGGGGAGAAGAGACGGTGAGAAGGGGGGGAAGAAAGAAAAACAACAACAAACAAACACCTGGGTCACCTGTATGGAGAAAAAAACAGAAGAGAAAGCAAACAACAAAGAGCAACATAATAAAAAAACGGCACCATCACAATAAACTAGCTAGCAGTAGATATCAGTAGATACTAAATAATAAACGATATTGTGCAGCACGCAAGATAGACAGCGCACAATGTGCTTTGAGGCAGCAGCCAAGAAAGCTGTAGTCCGCGTCTGTGAATACCCGTGTGTACACCTGTGTGCATACCTGTGTGGATCAGCATGCTTGTATTCCAAAGGTTTCTCCATGTAACGATCTGCTAGGGAGTGTGGGGGCCACAGCCCCATCCACCAGGGTATGAAGCAGGTATGGAGGAGATCAAAACTCCAGAAGAAAGCTTTGTAATGAAGACTGTCATTTCCAAAACACTGCCCCCCCCGCGTCCGCAGCGCTGGTGAAAAGGCTGTGGAAGTCCCTGTATTAAACACGTAGACCTGTGACACAAAAATCACCAAACTCGGACGACCACAGACTGTTTTCCTTCGTGGTGATGAAGGAAAACGCTGGGTTGGCATGTAAAAGGGCATTTATTCCCTTCAAAGACCTGCAGTTCAAAAAAGTGGCCCTCCGACAGCCAAACCCATCTGTTCTCTGATTGGATTGTTTCATTTGTGATTGACATGACATTCACCAATCAGATGAAAGGAAGAAAAATAGGGTCAAAATTCGTAGTTGTAACTTGCAGGGGTTTTTTGGACTTCCTGCAGTCTGTGTCTGGGTGTAGGTGTGCTGTGTGTCCAGCAGAGGGAGCTGTGAGTCCAGCTGAGTGAGGAAGGGCACCTGTGCTGATCAGCTGAGCTTCACACAGACTTTATTCATAAATGATTCAAAGTGTGTCGTGAGCGCTGTGCTTTCATGTTTCCTGTCTTCAGGATCATCCACACACCTGCGTGCTTCCACGCCCACATTCTTCCTTATAAGGAGAGTTTACCTCCTGGATGGTGGAAGATGGTGAAGCTGTTCTACAGTCACACAGTCATGATGAAGGAGCAGGTGACCGCTCTGTGCAGGTGACCGCCCTCACACGGAGCAGCAGCGAGCACCCTGTGAGGCGGTGCACGGCGAGAGGGATGGCCTTTGGTGGCCACTCGCCATCACTGTGACCAGCGCGTGTTGCCTTCACTATTTGATGGTTTGTGGGACTTTCTGTGTGGCGCTCGCAGGGCCGGTTCGCTTCGTTGTTGTTGTTCGTCTGATGTCCTGCGCCCACAGTGAGTTTGTGGTCAGGACGGCGTCTTGGCGTGGTGGCATGGCGATGACACAGAGCTGAGGACGCAGAATAAGCCTTCAAACCTTCCTCCCGTTCATGAACCAGGCGGATTCAAACCTCTCCTGGTGAATGAAATCGATTGGCTGCACTCGGTGTTCGTCTGTGAGCGCTCGCAGGCAAGCTGAATGGATTTCCTCCTCATCAAACATTTATCGTGCTGCCTGGTTTGGTGCCTTACCTCCAGCGTTAACCTGACCCTCAGGAACACGGCCCACGGCGAGGCTCACGTTTCATCGCACGCACCTGTGGAAGCAAACAGGCTGGAGCACGATGTCCTCAAACACGCGCCCCTCCGTCTGCGGTCGTGTTTTTGAGCACCAGGAAACGCAAAGCAATAACTCAGAGTAAACTGCAGCTGAAATACATAAAGTCTGATTTATTTATTCAAAGAAATCAACTTCAGGTAAAAAGTAACTGGATAATACCAGTCATGTTTCACGTTTCACTTAGTTAGCTGTAACGTTTCACAGGAAGTGATGTAACAAAGCTCCACGGAGAGTTTACATCTGAGAAAATGAAAGTGGGCACGTAGCGGTGTCAGCTTTGGTCTGTGCTGCAAGCCGCCTTGTCACCCACCTCCTCCTCTTTTCTCTCGTGCTGATGTTCAGCCAGATGTTGATTATAAAGTTTGAGTGTGTGAACGGCTGCTGATGAAATTATCCACGTTCTCATAACGACGTGTGTGTGCAGCTGTGTGGACACGCAGCTGTGGATCTGCACGTGCTCAGTGAGCGCCGTTTTGTCTCTGGTTAAAAAGGTTGACGTGGAGATTTGAATGTGAGCCACAAGCTGCCGACGCCCTCGGCCTCCTCATGTAGTTTTAATGCAGCAGCTCAGGTGGTCAGCTTACACCTGACCCACTCTCACACACACACACACACACACACACTGTGGGTGAGTGGGAACACGACGCCGCCCCCCTGACGCAGCAGGGCTCTGGTTTCTCTGCAGGCTCTGTTCAGCGGGACTTCTGGTCACCTGATCCGTCCCCGGGGTCGAGGAGGAGTGGAGGAGGAGGAGCAGGTGCGAGGAGTCTTCCCCTGGGGGAGGCGGCCCGAGTTTCCCTGCCGTGGGCCACAGACCGAACGCTGCTGAGAAAGACGATTTCGGTGGACGACCGTCTGCTGCAGCCGGTGGGCGGCGAGCAGCGACACCTGAGGCTGCTGAGCCGGCTGGAGAGAGGCCGGAAGAAACTCCGCAGCATCCACGTAAGTCTGGAGTTCCTCTTATCTGATTACGTTTACTAAAGCTGACCTCTGACCCCAGCTTCCATCATCAGAACAGGACAGGAGGCGCTTTCACACCTTCTCCCAGGTGCTGTTTGTGGGAAACGCAGCTGACTGTTTCCCGATGAACAGCTTTTATCTTTGTAGCTGCTCTCGTGGTCGCCGCTGTGCTCGGAGCGTTTGTGTGTTTTTGTTGTGTGTCAGACTCTCAGCGGCGCCGCCTCGACCAGCCTCGTGCCGCGGTGAGTCAGCGTGCCTCACGTTTGACGCAGCTTCAACAGGGAAACCTTTGCCAGCAGTGAGAAAAACCGCGACGCTTCGCTGTCCCCGCCCACTGTGTCCACCTCGGACACAGTGGGCGGTAGGTCAGAGGTCACGAGCGTGGCTATGGCGTCTGTTTTGGTCACCTCCAGCAGCTCTAATTAGTCAGACGGTGGGAGGGAGCGGATTTTCCCACCGCTGCTGTGATGTCACAGGAAAGAGGAAGATGGATTGGTTGCTTTGTAAAAGACTGGGCGGGCTTTAGAGGAGTGGGTCATTGTTGCATCGATGACGGAGGACATGCCGATCCGCCCGAGCAGAGGTGCGATCGATACTGACGTCAGGATCGTTCAGTCAGGATGAGTTTATGATGCGAAGACAAAAGAAAGACGAGGAGAGAAAACGTGAAACACAGGACCAGTCTATTTCCTGGACATAGCAGCGATGCTTCGCACTCTGGAGCCTCTGGTGGGCGTTAGAGGAACTGCAGGAGAAACATCATGAGCTGAAATCATGAAACACACACATCAGGAAACAAGAGGAAAAGGATCCGCCTCCATCATCGTCACCATCATCAGCGTGAGCGTCCAGACTCGCTCTGGGAGCCGCGCTGGGGATGGATCCATTGATAGATCATTTTGAGCTTTTCTTTAATCTCAGGACTAATTCTGATGTTAGGTCGGTTTCGTCACCTCAGTGTGGCCTAAACAGCCTTAAAGGCAGAAACATAAAGCTGTCCTTGTGTTTGAGCTTCAGCTGACGAGGTTTGTTACTCCGTCGCTGAAACGCTGTCCTGCATTCGTCTCCGCTCGCTCTCTCTTTTTCTCTCTCAGCCAACAAACTGTTTCGTGTTTTTGTCCAATCAGCAGCCTGATTAGTGATAACTCTGACTGACGGAGCGATGTCTCGCTGTGAGCGGAGCAGCTGGCGGTTCCTCCTCCGTCCGCTCCGTCGTGTCTGCGTCAGCGTCCGGCTGACGGCACAGAAACATCCCGGTGACTCAGCAGCGCTCCCGTCATAAACCCGGGGAAACGGCGCCTTTGTTTGCGCGCGGGGCGGGGACGCCTCCCCACCTCCACCTGCACCATAAACACATCCCGCTCCAGCGTTCAGCCGTTAAACGGCAGCTTTCTGGGAATCGTGACCCCGACAGCGCGACGCTGTGATGTCACACCGAAGTCTGTTTGTTCCGGCTCAGCGGCTTTTACAGGAACACCGCGTTACTTTAAAACTTAGAACATTTTCTAGAGAAAATCAAAGATTCTGACATTAAATCAGAGTTTCAGGTAAAAAAAGACTAAAAGGCAAAATTTTAGAAAGCACAAACTAAAAAAGTCAAAATGGTTATTTAAAAATCAAGTTGAAATTCTTAATTTATAAAAACATTGAAAAATTAATTTCAGTTGGTTTTGTTTTAGTCCCAGTTTTGATAAAAATGTATAATTATTAACATTAAAACAGAATAATTTGACTCAAAATTTAAATAACTGAATTCTCATGTAACACAAACTCATCACGGGCTGCGATGAGCTTCCATACATCCGTGTTTCCTGCCTCTGTGTGAGCTTCATGTCACGTTCTGTTTTAACCATCAGTAGTAACAGGCCTCTCCTCCTGAGCACCAGCAGGGGGCGCCCTCCTCATCCGCTGGGCCTGTTTAATGTGACTGCAGCTGCTGCAGGAAGCGATGATTCACCCTGCTGAGTACGCAGGGCAGGTACTCAGACCCCCCATCGTACCTGAGCCCCAGGAGGAAGATTTCCCAGACGAGCCATCTAAATCCTGAGTTTTAGCGACACCTAATTCGTCGACTCTCATTCCAGGTCCCCGCCCCTCAGACCAGTTAATGAACACCTGCCTGCTCTAAACTCCTCCCCCTGCTTCCTGCTCCTTCATGACTCTAACATGAACATCATCAGGAAACAGTTCAGCTGGCTCGTTTCCTCTCAGACTTCAGAGGAGTCGCCCCCTGCTGGGCGTTAGAGGGAGCACAGGTTGAAGGTACTCGCTGTGCCTCGGTTTTTCTTCTTGGTTATGTTAAACAGTGTGGATGATGTCACAGCAGACAGCCCCGTTTACTGTCACTGAACAATCGTGATGATGTCGGGCGAGCTCGGTGGAGTTTGGTGATCCTTCAGCTGTGAGTTACTTTTTAAAAACTCATTATTTGTTA
Source organism: Pundamilia nyererei (assembly GCF_000239375.1). Classification (NCBI taxonomy): domain Eukaryota; kingdom Metazoa; phylum Chordata; class Actinopteri; order Cichliformes; family Cichlidae; genus Pundamilia; species Pundamilia nyererei. The sequence continues at coordinate 212,414 of NW_005187780.1, read as the reverse complement.
CCTGTGAAACTGAATAAATGACACAAATGATTGAACTGGTGGATGTTTTGGGGTAAAGAGCGGCGGATTGGAGCAGCATCTGCTGGTCGCTGCACGCAGCAGGCTGTGGTCAGCTGATCCAAGGTAAAACAGTGATGGACGACCCTCATTCGCGGAGAGATTTCCTGTGTATGGATTCATTTATCTGATTGTTTTGAGTGAGCAACCGCCAAGTTTAAACCAAGCCAATCAGCAGAGGGTTGGTGCTTTTGCCCCACTGTAGGGAACTTTTAGGGAACAGTAACTTCATTAAAGTGTTTGCAGGACTTTTATTTGTGTGACACGTTCAGTCAGCAGCAGCGCGTTCGGCATCCTCGACTCTGCGATGGGGTGATGTGGGCTGAGGCGTGCACACAGGCGGGCTCTGTGCACGCCTCCTGTTTACTCTGACATTTTTCTGTGGCCCGCTCGGCGTCTTTGTACACAAACACTCACACAGTGCTGTATTGAGCGTCCGTGCTCCCGCGGGACTAATCATATCAGCTGCTGCTCCGCTCCAAATCCTCCATGAATCACCTACCGCAAAATCGTAGCTCCATAAATTCAGCCTGACGTCTTATTACTGCTGATCCTTAAACAAACAGGCTGCGGAGCGCTGGAGTGCTGCCTTCCCCTCATGACAGCGCCGCATTAACCCGCTGCATGCTGAGGCTGCGCGCAAACCACAGCTTCACTCCTCACCATTAATGTAACCACATCCCCCAGTACACCTCCCAGTACGTGTACACCTGTGGTGATGATGATGAGGGTCCAGAGAAATGCTCTGCAGTCGTCAGGCATGACCCAAAACATTAAAGTCGATGAGACCTTGGCTCTGTGACGCTCCGACTTCAAACATAAGAAGAAGAAATTCAAATTATTTATAAACCAAATCACAGCAGTCGCCTCGAAGTGCTTTATGTCGTAAGGTCGACCCTACAATACTACATACAACAATCATATGACCCCCTATGAGCAGCACTTTGGCGACAGTGGGAAGGAAAAACTCCCTTTTAACAGGAAGAAACCTCCAGCAGAACCAGGCTCAGAGAGGGGCGGGGCCATCTGCGATTGGTTGGGGTGAGAGAAGGAAGACAGGATAAGCAGGTATGATTCAGTGCAGAGAGGTCTATTAACACATAGGAAGTGAAGAAGAAGCACCCAGTGCATCATGGGAATCCCCCAGCAGTTTTCTTCTGATCAGCTGATTGAGCTCATGACGTCACCTCGGCGGCGCTCTGTGGCGAGACAGTTCACACATTTAAAGATTTACTTTTGTGGAAAACCTCAGAGGTTCATGGATGTAGTGAAGGACGTGCAGAGGGCTGCTGGGACAGGAGGAGGTGGAGCAGATGGTCCAGTGTGGCGCCCCCTAAAGGAAGCAGCTAGAAGACGAAGAAAAGGATTCTGCAATTGTTTACAGTCTAAATACATTAATTAATAACAGTTTAATTACAGTGTAGTTATTCATTCACTTGTACCTTTAAACTTTGCACCTTTACATTGTAACAAAGTGTAAACATAAATGTTGCTGTGTGGTTACATCGTGACTGACGTACACCGGTGCAATTAACACTATAAACAACACGTATTATAATGTAATATGATCAAATGTAGTTTAATTAAAAATGTAATAAATAGGTATTTTTTAAATATAGCATAGTTACAGTTATAAATACTTTTAAGTATAAAGTTTAATAATTACTAACATACTGAAAAAATTATCTTCAAGTATAATTATTTTAATTACATTGCAGTGTGTTAGTATCTGCTATATGTGTAATAAATCCATTCAGGTCATGTTACACAGTGTGATGAAGTACAATAGTGTAGTTACATTAGTGTTGTGGAATTACATTTCAAGCATAAAAAAATCAGGTTGGAAGAGGTCAAAGGTCGTCCTGAGAGGCCTCACTGCTCGCTGTGGCATCCGTGTCTCGTGTTGGACACAGAACATGTCACAACATTAAAGTAAAAGTGGACTTCATGACACGTTCCTCACTGTTTGCTGGGAGTGGGACAGCGTGCAGGCAGCGCACAGTGGGAGGTCGTGCTGGTGGTGGTAGATAGTTTTGATGATTGTTCACTAACTTTGGATCAATGACCTCACAGCTCACGCTGCTGAACTCTGACCTTTCTTCACACTGGCTGTGGTGGAGCTCATAAAGTTTAATGTGGGGTCTGATGGCGCCGCCTCTCTGTGAGCAGCAGCTTGCGGCTGAATCTCACCTGATTGCCGGACCGCCGTGCTGCATGACATCTGTGACCACGGCAGTCAGCCTGTCAGTCACCCAGCGGGTGGGCCCTGCCAGGAGGGGGGCCTCAGCCTCCCCCGTCTGCGGGCTCCCCGCCCGGCCATGAATGCCGGCATTGGAGGGCTAATTAGCCCGAGGAGAGGCCAACAGGCCGGCTACACAGAAAGCCTTGTTCACATTAGAAAAGAGAAGCAGGAGCGGGAGGGGCTCGGCCGTCTGCAGTCAGCGCCGTCCACCCGCCGCGTGGCGAGCGTACAGGAGAACAGGAGGTTAGTTCAAATTAGCGGTGACGCTTAACAGGCAGGCTGAGTCAGTGAGGTCCCTTCAGGTCTGATCACTGCAGATCGAGCTGGGTATCGATACAGATGTTCAGCATCAGCCCAGAGTGGCTCTCCTCCTGCGCTTACACTCAGAGTGAGGTAGATGAGGCCTCACAGCTGATAAAGTACTGTAAAGATAAAAGCATGTGAGCATTATCAGTGACAGATGCCAGCAGCTCTTTTTGTCTGCTGAAGTCAAACTCTCCAAGAAGCAGACTCAGCTGTTTTTAAGACTGTTTCTATCATGCAGCAAAAAAACAGACTGCAGCTAAAAGATAGCCTTCATGATGTCATCCACTCCACTGCCTATAATGCAGGCTGACTGCTGCTCCCTGGTGGACGTTAGCGGAACTCCTGAAACACGCCCTCTGCAGGCAGAGATGGTAAATGGCCTGTATTTATATAGCGCTTTACTAGTCCCTAAGGACCCCAAAGCGCTTTACACATCCAGCCATCCACCCATTCACACACACATTCACACACTGGTGATGGCAGCTACATTGTAGCCACAGCCACCCTGGGGCGCACTGACAGAGGCGAGGCTGCCGGACACTGGCGCCACCGGGCCCTCTGACCACCACCAGTAGGCAACGGGTGAAGTGTCTTGCCCAAGGACACAATGGCCAAGATTGTCTGACCCAGGGCTCGAACCAGCAACTTTCCGATTACAAGGCGAACTCCCAACTCTTGAGCCACGATCGCCCGACAGAGGGAGCAGAGAGAGCAGCTGCATAACCTTAACCTTTTATTTTCATGTCGCCACTATGAAAAAGAAAGTGTGGCAATTAAAGCACTGCTCCATCTTGTGGTTGAAACTGGTGTTACATGAAAGTTTAGCACAACGTTTTGTCTTTAACACAAACACAGAAGATTTGAGTGTTTTTAAACGGTCCGGTCTCCGTGAAGCTTCATGTTTCTGACGCACTGAGCTGAACAGGAAGACGGACTCTGCTTTCACAGACAGAGAAAAACAAAAGAAGGTAAAATTATAAGTGAACACCAGCAAAAAGGTCAGAGCCGGCTGCATTAATTGAAAGTAAAGTCTGGGCTGCGTCCCTCACCCCCAACTCTTTGCGCTACAACTTCCTGTGACATTAAAGCGCGAACAAAGACGGGCCGGCTGGGCGTGTTGACATTCAGAGAAATACCAGCAGAGTGAAGGAGGAAGTGATGAAGGCTCGAGGTCTGAGACCCTCCGCCTCTTTGTTCTCTGAGCACCTCTGCCAGGATCTGAAGGGCTTTAAAGGCACACACTTGGACAGGAACCTTTCTTCACCTTTCCACAGGGACACCATCACTCTACCCCAGCCAATCAGAGGTCGACTTTGAGAGGCTCTGCTAAACCGTGCTGATGCTTGTAACGACACACCTGACCTCCTCAGAAATCTGATCCTGAAAAAGAACGTATTCATATTGTGCTGCTCTGCACATTAATTAGGTCATCCATGATTATTGATCGTGCAGGTGCACGTGTCCTGAGCTTTGTGTCAATGAGGCCGTCCTCTGACAGGAAGTCCTCACAGGAAATGGGCCGATTCAGAGAAAAGGAGGTGAAGGTGGCCAATTAAACTCAGAGGCCGGTGAAGTCTGTGGCGAACGCCGACAGGAACAAAGAGATGAAGCTGCTGGCCTGCTTTTGTTCAGACTTCAGAGTTGCGCTCGCCGCTGCATCGCCAAAGTCCTACAGCTGACTCGAAACAGCCGGAGTCAGCTCAGACCTCGGGTTTGTTTCGGCGATCACACCGGAAACACTCAGCAAGTCTTTCTTCTGCCTGTGACTCTCAGCGATGACCTCGTCTTACAGGCGGCGAGAACAAAGCCTCCAGGACGCCCTCGTCGAATCGGAGGAAGAGCGTCTGAAGTAATGAGCACCTTTCTGCAGGAACGAGGCGTGCCAAGAAATCACAGACAGTGATGGACGCTTTCAGAGCAGCACTGAACCCGATGAAGGGCGGGTCACGCCCATTACCCCGACACGCCGCTGCCGAGCCGCTCATGGGCGTGAACTCGCTGTCAGGAAATACCTGAAAGAGCTTCAGATGCTGGTTTTTCTCAGAGCTGCTGGTTTCACGAAACACGAAGCAGCTGTTAGTGTGAATATTGAGCGGCCAGGTTTAAGGTTTATTCCTGCAGGTGGGGGTTTAGAGGATGGGTGGGGGTTTAGAGGATGGGTGGGGGTTTAGAGGATGGGTGGGTGTTGGGTTCATGCTGGCACAGAGAAGTGCAGGAACATTAAACACTGTTAAAAGCACCCCCTCTCCAACAGTTCTGCACCGCTGTTCTGTGTAGTTCTGAGGACGGAGCGTCGGTCTGACTGAACTGAGGAGAAAAATACGACTTTCAGCGTGTCGGGGGTGGAGCCCCGCCGGGCGCCGCATTGTTTGAGCATCTTCAGGCCTTCCAGCGTCTCAGAGAGCCGAAGCACTGTGTACAGATAGCAATTTTCCCTCGCAGCGTCCTCTCCGGTCGTCAAGGCAACTGAATACTTTCACCCTGAATCAAACCGACCCCCTCCTCCTCCTCCTCCTGCATCCAGCATCCTTCATGCATGGAAAGACTCAGCAAACACTGTTTATTTCCCCCAGAGGGGAGCAGGCAGGGACTGCTGATGTTTAAACAGGTTTATTAGCAACACCGGTGATTACACAGCAACTCAGAAGCACCTCAGATTTCTTTTATGCTCACGTCTAAGCGCATCTGACGCGACGTGACACGTGACCGAGTGTTTAAAAGTTTTTACAACATCACGAATATAAGAAAGCACCAAAACCTGCAGTTCCTCTGGTGTCCTGCAGAGGCGCTATGCGCTATGCAGCAATAAAGAAATGACTGACGCTGTGGGTCAAACGTTTATGCGTGCTTGACGTATTACCTTCTTTGTTGTGATTACTCAAAAAAGTAATCTATTACACAGAATACACAGAACTTTAAAGTAATGCAGTATGTTACTTCATTACTCCTGAGAAAAGGTCATTTGCTGTACTCGTGAAGTTGCTTTGATGTTACTCTGTAATATAGCTCGAACACGCTGTCTCATAATCACCATTTAATATAAACCTGAGGCTCCACGCCAACACGACTCCCTGACGAGTAGGGATGGGTATCGAAACCCGGTTCTTGTTGAGAACCGGTTCCTACTGTTTCATTTCCTTGGTATTGTTTGCCATTTTTGCAAGCGATTCCCTTATCGATTCCAGTCGCCCCGAATGACGTCACCACGTTGCGGAGCGTCATTTACCTGGCAGGAAACACGGCGCCTAAGCGGCTCAAACGCTCAAAAGTTTGGTTATACTTTACGAGAACAGATGACAACAGGACAACTTGCAATACTTGCAAAGTAGAGATTTCATTTAAGGGAGGAAACACTACGAATATGCAAAAGCATTTGCTCACAAACACGCGATGACCTTAAATGAATGTCGTGTTTTTAATTCGCTCCGGACTCGTGAATCTCAGCCCAGCAGCAGAGGTAACGTTTGCACGTCCTCTCTCGTTAATGCGGCAGGTAAATAGTCAACTAACAGCATATTATGTTAGTGCGATCTGCCTTATTACAAACCTGCCATTACTGTGCATTTAGTGACCATGATGAGACAGAGTCTGGCTCAGATGCTGGCAGTTCTCGCTGCAGTCTGCCGGTAGCGTCTCCTTTCAGGCAGGATAGACGAATGTCACCGAGCAGTGACTCAGTTTGTGGTCAAAGGCTTACAGCCGTTTGCCACAGCAGATGATTTTCAGTGAATGTGTTTAATTGTAGGCAGGGACATTACTGGATATTCTTGTGTAGTTGCTACAGAATAATTTATGTTATACTTTGTTATTGCTACAGGAGAATATTTATTTTATTATTTTACATTTACAATTTTTTTCCTGGGGACCCTGTGACACCCCATTGAAGAGCCGTAGGCTGGATCTCTTAAGATCTCACTGCTGGGTTTGTAAGGCCATGTTACTCCTAAATTTCTATCTTGTTCAAAGAGAAGATATAAAACAAAGTTCTAAGCTAATCGACCTTAGTGTCCTCCTTTTTAAAAAGAATCGATAAAGAATCGAATCGTTAAACAGAATCGAAAATGGAATCGGAATCGTGAAAATCTTATCGATACCCATCCCTACTGATGAGGACACACGTCTCTCAGATCTATGTCTTAGTAACTCAAAGCAAACATGAAAACCAGCACAGAAACTCGATCGTCACGGTGATTCTGCTTTAAAAATTCTGCCTCATCATCTGCTTGTTCCTGTTTTTTAGTTCAGGCTCCGGCCGCGGGGGTCGCCATTCGCTCTGCTCACTCTGGGTTCTTGGCTAGCTTAGCGTTAGCGTGCTGTATGTGCAGGTTGCAAAGAAGCGAAGTGTTAGCAGCACAATGCTCGTGTTTCTGTCCTAGATGCAGCTTGAACTTTACCAAAAATGTGCTTATATGCTCCAGACTGCGTCGCCATTTCCTCTGACACGTGAACTGAAATCAGCTGATTAGCTGATAAGCAGGATCAATAGGCAGACTAACGATTCCCATCCCTGGGCGTGGCCTGTGGCTTCACCAGAACTGGCCCTCTGGTTTGCGGTTGTGCTGTTGGAGCCTCGCGAAGCATTTTAATGACATCATCTGACCAATAATGCCGACCTGGAGGCTTCAAAGCGTGTAGAAACGTTTGAAACGACCTCTGGTGGGTGTGGTAAGTAATGCACCGGTGTTGTCGTCCTGAGTGACCTGGCTAACCTGGCTGCTCCTAACCATGAGAATGGAGCCTCCTGCTTAAGGCTGGGCGATACGTAACATGTTTCCAACCGACATTCGTCAGTCCAACGATCGACGATGGGCACCGACTTTTTGAATTCATACATTTTGTTTGGAGGGAATATTTTAGCTCCTTTTCTTGTTTCAGTATTAATACAACTACTTTTTGGATTATTCATTTATTTATTTATTGCACCAAATCACACAAAAGACTTAACTTTACATTAGAGACTTTTTTTAATGTTGGCTGGAAGATTTTTAGCTTATTTGTTGTTAGGTGGAGTGTGTAACACAGATCAACACGGTTACAGTGGAAACAGAAGCCAGCTCCTCTTCGTTTCCCTCCCTCCATTGTGGTTTGCTATTTAAATAAAATGTCTGTTTCCTCCTCACATCCTCTGCACCGTGTTAGTCCTTTCATATATTCTCTTTGGGAAATCTTCTGTGGATGACTTCCTGGAGTGTTTGAGTCCTCTTACATCTGCACCACCATCACAGTCAGACATGGTGGTGGTGTGATGGTCTGCAGCTGCTTGACCCAAAAATCCCGAAGTTACAGAGGCTCAGGGGCACTGGGGTTATGCAGCAGGACAATAATCAGAAACACAGCAGCAAGCCCACCTCTGATTGGCTCAGAAGACCAAAACAAAGGCTGTGAAGTGGCCGAGAAACCTTAACCTGTTCAGGCTGGACAGCTGACAGGTGGATGGTTTCCCTCGATGAATGACATCATCGTTTAAAAAAACTCTGGTTTTCTCTGAGTTTGATGATCTGAAACATGTCAGTGAGACAAATATGCAGAACAGCAGGAGATCAGGGAGGAGGCGGGTACTTTCTCACAGTTGCACCTGCTTCTGTTTCACCTGAGATCTGTGATGTCGCTGTGGTAAGCGATGAATAAAGTGGAATAAAAAGAGTGAGCGGGGAGAGTGGACGAGTGCTGCAGTGATGAGACGCTGCTGCGTCTGCAGAGGGGAACGCATTAATGCGATTTCCTCTGCAGAAACGTGGCGCTGAAGTGGAATAGAGGTGCTTTAATATGTGTCACTGCTCTGCATGGTCCTGCATAGAAATTGGTCATTTTCTCCTCTGTGTCCTCCGCAGAGCCCGGGAACCTCGGGGAGGTACGACACCAGGAAAAAGTGAGTGCTCTCTGAAATATTCCCAACATCCCGCGTTTGTTTCCTCTTCGCTGCTCGCCTGAATCATTTCCTGTGTAATAAGTCCTAATTTAATAAAACAGGAGGTGCGACCTCCTGAATTCATCCGAGGGATCGAGCTGAGAAACCCGATTATGTCACCGTGCTTATTGCTTTCCACTTTCACTCTCAAAGTTAATAGAAGAGATATTTTAGAGCAAACAGTGTTGCTGTTCCTTGAATTGGGAGCGAGCTCGCAGGTTTGGAGTAACTTTGGAACAACAGCAAATATTCCTCCAGGCTTCTGTCGGTTTAACTCGTCGCCTCAGAGTTTAACTCTGAAGTTAAAGATGTGATAAAACAGAGCCAGAGGGTGCAGGGCGTCGCCATAGCTGCACTCCCTTCATCATCATTGTAGACACAGAAGCTTCCGGGTTGTGGTTTCTGGATCTTCTCTCCAGAGATCTTCTTCATGCATATGATGCTGGCCATTCACACCTCCACCCGAGACCACCAGCTGTGGGTAGTGAGTGCAAAGTCAAGACTGCAGAGGTGGCTTCAAAGGAAGCTCTTCTTCACCTCTGCAGTCAACAAAGAGTTCACCAGTGTGAGCCGGGGGGGGGGGCATGATTGGTGCCCCCACCTGCTGACGGATGCCATGTCAGGAGATGACGTCGAAGGCAGAGGTCAGCCAGATTCAAACCTGGTGTGTGCTTTGTACGGTGGACTCCTGCTGCCACCTCCACAGGTGAGTCGAAACATTAAAAACACCTTTGTTAGGGCTTGTTTCAGCTCAGGTTTGGTGTTCTGCATGTGGTGGTGGAGGTGTGGGTGGTGGAGGTGTGCTTCCCAGTAGGATAATTCGTGCTGATTCATGCGACCTCTCTTTCTCTGCTTGGATGGATTTTTCATGGCCACAGAAGCGCGAGGTCATCAGGACCGAAAAAGCTCAAAGGACCTTCTCTCAAACCACAAATGCCGTTGTTACATCGTCAGATTTAGAACATCTCTGAACTCCAAACAAATACATGTGAAGCTTTCTGTCTGAACACCTTTCACAGCTTTCACTGATACAGGATCTGAGTGTCTTTCTTTCACCGGTGGGTCTCTAACTGAAAGGGACCGTGGACGTGTTGTGATGTGGGCTCGTCTTTCACCGAACCTCTGTGGAGGACACGCGCGATGCATCGTGACGAGAAGAAGAAAAGTCGCATTTCTCTACAGATTTTTGCAAAAGCTGAAACACTGGAATCCCAGCTGCCCACAAACACACCTGTGCAGGAGGAACTGGACCTGCTGACTCTTTTTTCAGGACCTCTCTGAAGCTGCATTTTGGTTTTCTTCTTTCACAGCTTTGTTCAAGCGTCAGATACTTCAGAAACTAACGTGGAGTTCACGAAGCCTTCGGCCTGCAGCGAGCCGCTCGAGCTTTGTGTTCACAGAGTGACAATCTG
>NW_005187780.1:193940-202055 GCF_000239375.1 Pundamilia nyererei | reverse complement strand
TGTGTGTGTGTGTGTGTGTGTGTGTGTGACGGTGACCCCTGCTCTGGGATCAAGCCTGGGTATCCTGCCTGCTGCTGCCGGCAGCATCAGGACCGGCTCATCATCGCTCACGTCCATCCTTCCTTTCAAAAACACTTTCCGTGTGTTTGCATGTTGCATCTGAAACATTCAGACTCTCGTGCTGTTTCTCCGACACGCCGTCAGAGTGTAACGGCGATGAGCTGAAACCCTCCTGGTCAGTGAGACATCAGGACACCCTGGAAGCTGCTGTGTGAGCTGTGAGGTAAACGTGCGAGGACTGACGGGAGTGGAAGGCTTGGAGACGCTTTTAATTCTGCTCGCTGTATTCAGGCGCATGCAGAGATCGCCGCGTGCAGAACAGCACGTTCCACCGAGAGAACACAGCACCGCTCTGAACGTGGTCGGGCTCGCTTTGTTGTCAGTGTGTGGTTTAAAGCAACTGCAGCACCGCAACACACACTGACACACAATTATGGGCCCAAGGTAGCCATTTAGAATAATGGCCTCTGGCTACCGGTTGCCATGGCAAAGGGAAGGCGGAGGAAAGGCAGGTTTAGTGGAGCTGATGAACGATGGAGAAGCTGCGCATCGCTCTCCCGAGGTCCTCGTGGCTGGATTTCTGATGAAGAGCAGAAAGGTCACAGCAGCAGCGTGCGTTCGTATTTTGATGTCATCAACGCTTTAACCTGTTATGGTGGCAGAAAGTCTTCAGGCTGAGGCGCTCGTAATGCTGCGGCCGCCTCGCCTCTGAGGATTCAATTCAGGACCTCGCTGATTGCTCTTAAGGCTCTTAATGACCAGCCTCCGTCTTATATCACACACCTCATCCACCGGCGCTCGCCGGCGCTCTCTGTGATCTGACAACAAATCTCTCTCTGTGTCCCACGCTCACTAAAACTGAACGCTGACAGTCTTCCAAGCTGCTGCGCTCCAACAGACAGATTTCATCCACGCAGCGCTCGTTGAAGCCTCGTCGCTCGTCTTGTTCTGTATTCCTCAGGCAGCCTCTCTGTTACAGTGACCTCACAGCAGCCGTGTTATTGGTCAGATGATGTCATTAAAAATGCTCCAGCAGCACAAACACAGCACAAAGGTCCAGTTCAGGTGACGCTAGCAGTAGAAATGATCTGCAGAGAACAAACCAGTTTGTATGTATTTAACATGACTGTGAAGGTTTTACAGTCATAAAGGTTTGAAATGGTGACTGATCACCTGATCTGATTTCAGTCACAGGAAGAAGGCCATCGACATTTAAAGTGACTTTAAGAGCTGGAAGCTTTTATTCTGTCTGTGGGAGGGGCTTGTCCCAGCTTGGTGCATGGAGTTTTTTATAAACATCCCCGTGAAGACTCAGACTCGTGAATTCATCAGAAGATCTGCTAAATGGTTTCTCCATCACGTTTGTACCAAACCGAGCATGTCTCCGTTTCCCCGAAAGGACCGAAAGGTGAGCGTAAAGGCGGACGTCCCCACATCATGACTAAACAGGTTTATGTGTGAAGGCCAACTTTGCACGGATGAGGAGACGTTTTTACTGTTTACAACAGGAAACAACCTCTCTGACACTCAGACACACACACACACAGACACACACTGAGAGGATGACTGCGTCCTGAGTAGAATCAGTCGTGACTGTTCTGAGTTTTCTGAGTCACGGCTCATTACAGGATCTCTGTGTTTGCGGCTCTTCGGTCGCACTAGCCTGTGGAGTGCATCGTTAGTGAGGACGCCTCACACAGAAAACACGCTCACAGAAAGACTCTCAGCTTTGCTGACTGAATGATGAACACGAGCTTCAGTTTGTTGCACATTAGAATTTAACCAGCAGTAATTATAACCTGGATCATTTCTGTTATTTAGAAACTGAACCAACAGAGTGTTGAAGTTGAAACATTGGCGAGCTTTAAATCGTCCATGCAGAACAGAGCTGTGCAGAACAGAGCTGTGCAGAATAGAGCTGTGTCTTAGTCACATCCAGCAGCAGGTGGCTCCCTGCTTAGGCTCAGGTGTTTGTGAAGGATAACACGTCCTCACATCGGCGCTCCTCCTTCCTCTTCTCATCACAGCTGTTCTAAAAACTCCGATGGACTTGTCCTCTCTGAAACCTCCACCTGACTCGAGGCTCATTAACTGTGATGGTGTTCAGCACCTCAGAGGTATGTTTGATATGAATGAAGGAAGCTTTTAATCACCTGAAACTTCCATCAAACCACGAGAGAAGAAAGCAGTGAAAGCTGAAAACGCTGGAGCACATGTTGTCCTTTGAGCGCTACATTTCCAGTGTCCTTGAACACAACACAGCCCTGTGACACTGGCTCCATCAAACATTACTCACTGCTGACTTCCTGCTTTGCACTTCTTTGACTCATTCCTGGCACTGACGCGCTTTTCTGACACGTTCACAGGGACAGAGCTTCGAGTCCAGCAGCTCCTGGACCAGCTCTACACCAGCTCTGCAGCCACTTCACAGCATTTACTTCCAGATTCACTCTGTTTTTCTGCTCTGAACACTGTTGCATTGCTTCATTTCTCCGTCCTTCTGTCATGTCAGGCTTAAATCATGGATACTTAGACTAAACTGGACTTTAGAGGAATGTTACAAACAGCAGGGGCGCTTTTCCCCTTTCAAAGCCCATACAAGCTAATCTTTAAAAACAGGCACATGCTGGGTGACTAACTGCAGCAGGCAGCCATTACATTAAAACACCTTCCTGATGTTGTCAAGCCCACGCCGCTGGAAGAGGCCAGTCGAGGTTTCCCTGCAGAACATCACCCAGAGCGCCACACCAGCCCGAACGGATTGTTCGGGCCGGTGTGGCGCTCTGGGTGATAGTGATAGTGGGTGATAGTGCATCCTGCCGCCGTCCCCACAACAGATAAGTGACCACCTGAGTCTGACTCCTTGCTGTCAGAGCAGCAGCTACTCCCCGCCTCAGTCAGGCTATCGGTTCTCCTTCTGTGGACCACGTCTGGTTATTTCTAACCGCTGCACACCTGATCTGACCCATCGCGTCCTCGCGCTGCCGCTTTGTCTTGTATCAAGTCATCGAATTCTCTCGTGATGCTTCGCTTGTTGTTTCACAGGATGTTTATAGGAAATTAGAACGTGCTCATTTAAATCCAGCCCGTGCTGTAAACTGTGAAACTGGATTTTGGTGAAAGGCGGAGTCATGACAGAGTGAGGCGCAGCGGGGAGGGAGGTGTTTCTCCTCAGGTTGCTTTCAGCTCACATCAGCCGATGGTGGATTTAAAGGTCACCGACAAACGAGGTCAGACTTAAACTGATTGAACTTTTGCTGCAGAGGTAAAATTGAAGCGGACCCTGCGGTGGCTCAAACTGAATCAGCGTGGGAAGTCTGCGGCACGCCGCCGCCGCTGCGAGCGGAGGCCGTCCATCAGCGAGGGATAACAGTCGTCGTGTGACGCCCGGGAAGCCGCTAACGCACCATTTCTGTGACTGATGCGAGTCATTTCCTCGCTGACACACGCTCTCCGAGGAGAACTCCCACGCACTCATAAACCACGACACACACACGGCGCGCACTATTAAAGTTACGTCTCCTCGTGCTATACTGCAGGATCGTGACTCGACATCCTGTCAGCGACGAGTCATTACGAGACAACATCGGCGCCTCGACCAATCACACGCGCAGACAGGAGGGTTTGTTCGGCGACGTCCTCCTCACACCTCGACTGGTTTTCCAGTGAGCAGCAGTGTTTCACTAAGTCACTGTTTGTGCTGCAGAGGGCTGTTAAACAGTAATGACCTGTGAGCGGCTCAGAGGCTTTTAGCGCTGCTTCAGTTCAGCCTGACAGGAGTGCAGAGGAGGAGAGCAACACATCACATTTACTTCAAACAACAACGCAACGGCTCAGGCACGACAACCACATCCAAACAGCACCTAACAACAAACACAACTACAACCAACCCCTAATCAAGCACCAACCACAGTAAGCCACAGCCAGCACCGACAGCGACCGCCAGACAAACCAACAGTCTTCAGTTCAATTCAGTTTTATTTATACATCAAATCACAACAGTGGTCACCTCAAGACGCTTTGTATTGTAAGGTAGACCCTACAATAATACAGACAACAATCACATGACCCCCTGTGAGCAGCACTTTGGTGACAGTGGGAAGGAAAAACTCCCTTTTAACAGGAAGAAACCTCCGGCAGAACCAGGCTCAGGGAGGGGCGGGGCCATCTGCTGCGACCTGTATCCAGAACAGCACGCCACCAACAACCTTCCAATAATGATCTTTGGAACAGTGAAACAGTGCACTGTGATCCAACAGTGTGTATCCAGTAAACATCCAGGACTTCCTGTTTCAGTGTTTGTGGACAGATGTGGAAAAATGAAACATCTTCAGATGTCAGCTGATGGTGCCCAGACTCTTCACCTTTATGAAGAGGCCTGGTTTGACGTGATTGGTCAGTACCTAAGTCCCGTTACAGGAACTGAAGCAGCATTCGTGCTCCCACACTGTGCAGCAGAGGCTGTGAGCAAACATACTCCAGCATCATTTTCCTTGCACCCATCGGACAGACAGGAGCAACTTCACTGATCTTCTCCAAAAGAGGATGTTGAGAAACCATCCGTCACGCTGCGATGTGTTTTGGGTGTTGTGATGTGGAGGTGTGAAACCTGGCTGTGTCTGCTTCACAGCCGGAGTTCGTCCCGAATGTTGCTGCAGTTATTTTTCAGAGAACAGGATGTTCGTTTCCTTCACTCACATAAATACTTTGAAAGCTTTTTTTCCTGTCATATTGAAGTAGTGAAAGCTGTAGGCGTTCAGTGATGCTCAGGATGTTTTCACTATTTTCTGCTGTGGAAATGTTCCTGCTGGGAGTCATGGTGAGATTAATCTGATTACTGGTTGTGAGTGAAGCGAGGTTTGTTTTGTCCCTGTAGGCAGAACTCTGGGCCCAGAGGGTAAGAGATCGAGGTCGTGGTTCTCAGACGGGAAATGTTGGACCGTTTACTCCAGGCTGCAGATCTGTGCCCGAAGGAGGCGGAGGCGGATCTTTGCGTGTTTGCTGCTTTGCAGAAAGTCAAAGCAGAGAGGCGTGTGTGCAAATATTCAGATGAGGTGATGTGCATGCCTGCGTGGTGCAAACTGAACCTGCAGGAGCCTCCATTGTTTCTCCCTCCGTCTCTCCCTCACCTGTTGCGCTTGAATGGGAACCATGGAAACAGAGCGCTGCTGTGGCAGCTGTGAGCCAATGAGCAGCAGCCGCAGCTCGTCTCCGCGGCACATTAATTGTTTTCTGTGTTTATGATGTCAAACCGGATTGTTTGTTGGCTGCTGCAGGCTGCGGATGCACAGTAACGTCTCGCAGAGCTCGCTCTGCTGCATCGCTCTGCTGCATCGCTCTGCTGCATCACTCGCACCTGCGACCGTCCTTCATCATAAACAAACACGTCGCCGTCTGCTTTGGCCTCGGCTTGCAGGAGCTCACGTATGGATTCATTCGCAGCTCAACATAGTTCCAATAATCATGTTTTCATTTGCAGGGAAAGCAGCGACCTTCAGGCTGAGGCCTGCAGAGAAAATGAATCCAAACTGAACAAAAGGTCTTTAAAGCTTCGTTCTGTGCTGAGCTGAATGTTGTAAACAAACACAGAAACTCTGTGAAGCACGATTCATCTCCATGTTTGATGTTTATCTGCTGTGAACTCAGATAAACGTCCCGTTTACGCTGCTGGCGCTCCTCCACCGCACACCCACCTGCAGGTGGATTCAGAACGCTACAACGGGACAGGAAGTGAGGTTAAGCCCCGCCTCACCTCTGGAATCATGTCTGACTGTGGCGGTTAGAACCTGTGATGGTCGCCAGTCGGGGGGCTGCGCTTGGACTCGGAGAACTGAAGTTACAGTCAGTAACCCCGATCTCGTGCTGTCGCCCACAGCTGCTGTTTCCACAGGGACACATTTCAGCAGCGCACCCCTCACTCACACTTCTATCCACAATTATCCACAATACTTCAGCTGATGGTCACACGGAAACATCTGCACGGACGATTGGTCTGAATGCCACCTCAGACTTCAGTCCTGCTCGTTCTTTAATAATTTATTTTTATTCTATTTTATTTAATTCGACTGTATTTTAAGGAGCTTTTAAAGCTTTAAAGACGGTATTATTGTATTTCATTACAAAGCTTTATTCTACTTGTTTTCTACTCAGTTTAGCTTTTCCAGCTTCATCAGCCTCACATCTGTCTGCTCTCCTCCTCAGTCTGGGAATCTTAAAGCTCTGAAACCCTCAGACAGTCCTGAGTTCCTGAGCTGAGGGCGTTCCAGAAGAAAAGTTGGAAAACCGGGATTTGTTTTCCGGCTGTGAGTGCGGCTCGCAGCGAGTCACAAATACAGCAGATGGATTTTAGACGTTTACAGCTGCGCTTGATTTTTGTGCCGTCGTCTCGACCGACCGGCACGAGGCTTCATAACTTTATAACAACCTGTCGGAGCTGCTGGGTTGTTATCAGCTCAGTGACTGTTCATGTTGCTGAGAGCAGGAGCGGCGCTGTGGAGAAGAGTGTGACTTCAGGCATTTCTGTGGGTCGAGGCGTTTGAGGTGCTGTGCAGAAGGACAATGATGAGCTTCAGATCAGGAGAAATGGTCCTTTACAGGAAGATCAAACCGCCACACGCTAATCGTCAGCTGTGATGTGACCTCATAGGCAGGCAGAGCAAACATGAGCCGACTGTAAACCGCGGCGACAGCCTCTGATTTCACTCAGTGACCTTTGACCCTCAGCCCATTGGAGCGTCCGCGCTGTGTTTTGTGCCAACTGCTCCTTTAATGTCCCGGGGAGGTCGGTAGTTTTCCACGCCGGGTTGTAAAGAAGAGGCTCGGCAGGTGGGAGCAAACAGCTGCTTAGATACCTGGGAGTCCAGCGTCGCAGGTTCAAATCCAGCACGTGACCTTTGACACGAGCACAAACATGTTGCTCGCCTCCGAGCGTCCTGACGTCAAACCTGCCCAACGACAGCGAGTTGAAGATGGTAACATGAAACAAACTAACGCTGGCTAACTGCAGTGTTTAGAAGCTCTTTACTCCTCGCTGCACCGTGAAGGACTGCAAACAGCTCGAGCTGCTCTTCATCACCCGACAGGAATCGCACACAGAGATTCCTCTCGCTGCAGAATGCCGAGTGTTGCTCAGAAATATAGTTTGATTGAAATGTTTTACTTGAATTTTTACTTTTTTTCTCTTTAATCTGCTCTAAATGATTCTAAGACCTGGATTTTAAACCGTTGGCATCGTTGAGGCTGATGCGTCTTGTTTCCGAGTGCAGGTCATCAGAGACGCTCAGGTCTGACTGACGGTCGCTCGCAGCATCGTTTCACGTTCACGTTTTTATTTTTCTGCTGATTCCTGCGAGCTGCAGTAAACCTCGTCTCTCACCTCCTTGCTCCGCTGCCTCCCCTCCTCTCCCCCTTTTGTTCTCCGGCTTTTCAAACACTGCCGCCCCTCCTCCATCGCACACTCCTGCTCTTAGAGTGTGTGCTTCTCTCAAACATTGTTACTCCTCCCTCCCTCTGCTGAGTGTGTGCGTTGCGATGCGCTCTCCGGTGAACAGGTGTCCGCTCAGTCTCAGCCGGCGCTCCGGAGCAGAGAGCAGATAGACGCTCGCTCGCATCCCCGGATCGGACCAAGCATCGTAGCTGGGGGGCGGCTGCTGTCCCCCCCCCACCCCTCAGAGATGCCGCAGAGAGCCGGAGGCTGCCGGGAAGCTTCAGTCAGAGAGATTTAACCCAGCCGAGGAGCCTCTGCGCTGGGAGAGATCTGCTGCTGAGCAGCCTGGTAGACTTCCTTCGGAGGACCCGACCCGCAGCTTCTCCCGTGAGTATCGCGGCGCCTCGCCGAGCATCCGGAGACAGAATCCAAACTTTAGCTGTTTTATTCCGCCTCGGCAGCTTAGGTACAACTTTGATCTGACAGGTGTACCCCGGACCGCGGTACGGTCCACGTGGATCCACGGCGTTCTCGTCTTTTCCCCCACAGACGCTCATCACTTACTGAACAAAGTCCTCTCACACAGCAGCAGATTTTCAGGTTCACAGGTCGATGCAGCGTGTTAGAAC
>NW_005187780.1:187250-192075 GCF_000239375.1 Pundamilia nyererei | reverse complement strand
CACACACACACACACACAGTTTGTGTGTGAGCCATTACTGTAACATTAACAAACACTAAGCATGAGCTTCAGGCCCTCCCGACTCCCTCCTGACTGCAGCACAGCTTTGCTTTCACACACATGAAGGCTGAGAGCTTTTCCACAAAGAAACGAGTGAAATGATGAGAAGAATCATCTGAGCTGAAACCTGAAAGGTGTAAAAGCAGCCGATCTCACAGCTGGAGGTGAAATTAGCCTTTCAGTGGGGGTGCTGGTTATTCCAGGTTACAGATGCTCAAGATTAGCAAAGAAATCCAATTATTTCTAACAGAGTCATGTCAGCTGCAGAGAGCCAGCTGGGCCCTTAAAGATAAGAAACCTCTGCGATGCCCGAGGGCCCCTTTGTGTCCACAGCAAGTGCCGCTTCGCACAGCTCCTGTCCATTTACACCAGGGCGGGTACTGGCTTCCACCCGGACGATAGGTGTCGCCGCTCAGGCCGAACCGCCACATCAGTGCTGATACAGGAGCAGAAGAACCAGTCCGACCTGGAAACCTGCGAGTTTTCTTGCAGAACGTTTCATATTTTCAGGCTGTCGCAGCGTCTCTCTGTGTTACAAAGACCAAAGGTTGCTCTGCAGCCTCTGTGGATGTGACGTCGTTTGTATGCCGCCGTTCGCCATGGTGAGCACAGCAAGCCTAACATCCGGACCCATGATTTTTAGCTTCATGGTTGTCGCCATGCTTTTGTTTGTAGTAGTGTGAGAGCTTCACTCAGACGCAATAATCTGATAATCAGTAACATCCAGTCAGAAGCCTCGAATTTTACTCGCCAAAACTGGAGCTCAGAGTTTTTGGACAGTGTTTTAGTGAAACCAGCAGCCTTGTCATTAGTCAAATAACTGTCTAATAAAGCTTGAATCTCGAGCTATTTTATATTAGGATTTATAACAGCTGATGAATATGGACATTTTAAAACTCATGTTTTCAGACTCCTCCACTTGGAGGAGTTCAAGTATCTCGGGGTCTTGTTCGCGAGGGAGAATGTGGAGATCGACAGACGGATTGGTGCGGCGGCTGCAGTGATGCGGACGCTGCACCGGTCCGTCGTGGTGAAGAGGGAGCTGAGTGTAAAAGTGAAGCTCTCAATTTACCGGTCGATCTACGTCCCTACCCTCACCTATGGCCACGAGCTGTGGGTAGTGACCGAAAGAACGAGATCGCGGATACAAGCGGCAGAAATGAGCTTCCTCCGAAGGGTGGCTGGCCTCTCCCTTAGAGATAGGGTGAGAAGTTCGGCCATCCGGGAGGGGCTCAGAGTAGAGCAGCTGCTGCTCCACATCGAAAGGAACCAGCTGAGGTGGTTCGGACATCTGACAAGGATGCCTCCTGGGCGCCTCCTGGGTGAGGTGTTCCAGGCATGTCCTACCGGGTGGAGGCGCCGGGGCAGACCCAGGACACGCTGGAGAGATTATATCTCTCGGCTGGCCTGGGAACGCCTTGGTGTTCCCCCGGATAAGCTGGAGGAGGTGGCTGGGGAGAGGGAGGTCTGGGCCTCTCTGCTTAGGCTGCTGCCCCCGCGACCCGGCCCCGGATGAAGATGGATGATTGGATGGATGTTTTCAGACTTGATGTTGCATAGTTTGTCCACCAGGGGGCACTCTGCAGCTTCCCTGTTGGCTACGCAAATTTTTGGAATGCCAGGAAATCAACCAGCTGACCTGAACAGTGGGGAATGGTGTAAGCAAGTAAATAATAGAGCTGCTCATAATAAATGTTCAGGGAATCTCTTTGTTTCATGTCTGAAAGTAAACATTATTTTCTGTCAGCAGATTTCCAATATCAGTCAGGCCCCATTAGAAAGGCTCAGCATAAACACAGCCCACAGCTCTGTTCAGTTGCAAACTTTGAGCCTGAATATAATTTAAACAGGTGAGTTATAAAAACATCCTCCCCTCTGCATTTGTTTTGAAGGAGGAAACATTTTGTCGTTTTACAAACAAGAATATAAGTGAAAGGTAAATAAAAAGTAGAGGATCAGTAACAGAGCCCTGTGGAGCTCCATGACCTTTAAAAACACGCTCCGTGACGACCTCTCTGGTTTCTGTTAGTCTGCTGGGTGGATACTGGATACCAGTCACAGCAGATGGCCCCGCCCCTCCCTGAGCCTGGTGCTGCCGGAGGTTTCTTCCTGTTAAAAGGGAGTTTTTCCTTCCCGCTGTCGCCAAAGTGCTGCTCATAGGGGGTCATGTGATTGTTGTCTGTCTGTATTATTGTAGGGTCGACCTTACAATATAAAGCACCGTGAGGTGACTGTGGTTGTGACTTTGCGCTGTATAACTAGATTGAATTGAATTGTATCCACAGAAATCCTGTGTGGGGTTTAAAACGCTCCAATGCTCATTATGTCCTGTTTTTTGAACAGCTGCTTTCAGCACATTACTTACTGTAAGCAGCTAATTCAGCTGCACATCCATTCTTAACCCCAAAGGAGGTTTGTTTCTTCTCCTGGTGTTGAAGCAGCTCCATGTCACACTACGCTGTCACTCGCTCTGTTAGTAATACATAACTAAAGTGAGTCTCCCCCCTACAGGGGGTACGAAGGGGGAGACCAGAACGGGCTGTAAATGTGTGAGTCTGCTTTAGTGAGAAATGGTACCAGACCGAGCTGTCCACAGGAGAGCATGGTGACACTGGGTTTGTTAGGATGGGCGCTTGTTTGTATCATCAGCTCCTGAATGATTTCTGTGCTTCCCACATCCTGATGAAAGTTGTTGCTCTAAATGCCGCCACACTGAATCGTGTTAAATACGTGATGTTTGCCTCTGCTTTCCCCACAGTTTAGCGTTCAGCTCTTCATGTTTTAGAGGTTTGAAAATGAGATGTATTTTTTAATCCAGTCTCCCTTCCTTTGTGTTCGAGGCTGCAGGATTAAATCATGAGTCATTTTGCTAACAGCAGGTTTTTATGGCGAATTCATTAGCGGACTGATTACCTGCTATTCTAAACGACCGTCCTCGCCATCCTGCGAGCAAATTAAGCTCTGGTTTCAGACACAGAGCCGCCGAAGCCCATTTTCCCTCTGATGTGATGATTGTGACACACACGGTGCGGAGTAAGTGAGCCAATCAGCCACAGCGTGGCGGCTCAGCGAGGTCTTACTGGACTGAGGCCACGATGGTTGGGCAAAGCGGCAGCTTTCATTGGGTACCAGCCGGGGGCGCCTCGCTGCAGGTGTGAAGAAGAAGAGTCAGGCAGTAATAAGAGAAAAGCTTGTGACGAGGCGACGCTGAGCTTAAATATGCATCAAACGGCGGACAGAGCGAGCTGACGTCACAGAATCATTATGATGATAACGACTGGAAAAGTGTTACAGCAAACATCTGGAGCAGCTGGAGGCGTCACATCATGCAGCTCTGTCAGACTCATGCACATGGGCTGAGTGGGGGTGTTACTTTCTGCTTCATCTTTTACATCATTTACTATCCAGCCACTTCATTAGGTACACCTGCTCAAACAATAATCAGCCAATCACAAGGCAGCATCAGTCTCTGAATCAGGGACTCTGAACACAGCACAACTGGGATTTTCCCACCAACCACCTCTGAGTCTACAAAGAAAAGTTCCAGGGAGCAGCAGCACGGTCAGAGGTCAGAGGTCACTCCTGTCTGTGAGAACAGGAAGCTGAGCCTACGATTCACACAGACTCACAAACCCGGACACCGGAAGGTGGAGAAACACTTCCTGGTCCGATGAGCGTCGGCTGGTGGACATTGGTGGCACGGGTCCATCCTGCCCGTGTCAGCGGTTGCTGCTGACCAGGTCCGTCGACCACAGTGTCTCCAGCAGGAGCTCATCTCTGCTTTATGGAGACGAGTCCACTGCCCTCAGACGGCCTCCACAGTCACGGGTCCAACAGCTCTGGGAGGTGGAGGAACGGGACTGTCCTCATGGATGCAGCTGACAAATCTGCAGCTGATGTCGCGATGATGTCATGTAACCATGGACCAAAAGGAATGTTTCCAGTACTGTGTTGAATCTGTGAGTTAAAGCAGCTCTGAATGTTTCCTGTTTAAAAAATGTTGTTGTTGTTTTGCGTGCAGAGAGCAAAGTGATGCAAAAGAAAAAAAGGCAAAAGCACAAACAGGTAAATGCCGAGTTTCTGGGCCTGAGCGGAGCCTGCTGCTCAACCCTGACAGGACTCAACGTGCTTCTCTTTTCCATTGAGGCTGAGCAGCGAGAGCAGCTTTTTCTTCTTTAGTTCCCTGCAAGAGCCGTTTGACAGTCTCCTCGTTTCAGTGACATGTTGAACTTATCCCGGCGTAATGCGGAGAGCGAGCGAGGGCCGGAGGCGACGGGAAGCCATTTAGCTGCCTGATCAAAAACTGAATGGATTTTTTTGACAATGCGACGGCTGAAGGGGTTTCAAGCAGAGCAGGACCACTGACAGGTTGAAACTTTATACATGCTGCAGCCTTTTATAAAGGCTGAATATTCATTATCTTTAATCAAGTTTGACTCTTTATGTTTCCTGACCAGCTCCACGACGAGCTCACACCAGCTCCTCCTGGCTCATTTGTGGGAAATATAATTTGACAGTTTTCTGGTCAAAGACGGAGATTCGAGTAACAGACAGTTATTTTAAGGAATTGAATCATGTTTGAGACTTAATGGAAGAGTCTGTGGATTATTTTCACCTGAGATAAACAAACGTGTTTATTGCCTCAAAGGAGCTTGCAAAGAAAAGCGTCTGGACTTCTTTAAGTTGCTTGAAGACGTTTCACCTCTAATCCGAGAAGCTTCTTCAGTTCTAAGGTCAAATGGTGGAGAGTCCCAGATATAAAGTT
>NW_005187780.1:178685-185610 GCF_000239375.1 Pundamilia nyererei | reverse complement strand
GCTTCTCGGATGAGAGGTGAAACGTCTTCAAGCAACTTAAAGAAGTCCAGATGCTTTTCTTTGCAAGCTCCTTTGACTACGATGACCTGGATGACTGAGAACCTTCACAGACATGTTTATTGCCTCGACTTTTGCCGCGTGCTGTAAAACTGTGGACGTCCTCAGAGGTTCTGATTGGTGGTTTTGGCAGCTGCTTTATGATCTAGTCTGTCAGCATTACTGATGTAAAGGATCCTCCAGCGACTGTGATGGTAACGGGTCCAGAGTAAGCAGTGGTTGCTCAGCATAACTCTGGTTCTATGAGGATGCCAAAGCTGTAATTAACATTTGATGACACGTGTGATCCCTGTTTGTCTGTATCCGATGCTTTATCCCAACAGCTAACGTCGATCTTTGCATTTCCATCCCAGCAGACGCCTCCCGGGTGTTATGACGCAGCAGATGCAGAACCTACAGTTGTCCCAGACCAGGAAGTGCCCCGGCGGGCCGGCCTCCCCCAATGCCGCCAAGCGCCTCTACAGGAACCTGTCGGAGAAGCTGCGAGGAAGCACCTCCTCCTTCGAAGATGCCTACTTCTTTGGCAAGACGGATCGGCTCCGTAAAGCCTCGGTGAGTTCAGGCGCGCCTCGGTCACTGCATCACTTTACTTAGTTAACGCGGCAGGTTTGTTTTAACTGCAGCACAGACGCTGGACATGAATCCTGCGGGGTTTGAACACAAAGAGCCGCACGAGGCCGATGTTACTCTGACAGTTCATCGCTCAAAAATCCATTTAAGCTAATGGTAAATGGTAAATGGCCTGTATTTGTATAGTGCTTTACACAGTCATCCACACATTCACACACTGGTGATGGCAGCTACATTGTAGCTACAGCCACCCTGGGGCGCACTGACTAATGCGTCCTCTTAGTCAGCCTCCAGCTTTAATTTGTGTCCTAATTAGCAGAAACTCATCCAGTCTTCATCAATGCAGCAAACAGGAAGTCTCTTTACGTCTTGGGATGAGTGTGAAAGTCAGCAGTGAAACTATCCTGTCACCGCATGGCTGAGTCTGTTTGCAGACGTGCTTTACACTCACACAGCAAACAAGCTTCACATTTCAGCAGCTGGAAACTGTTTTCTGAATAAAAACACTAACATACGGCACAAAAACATGAATAAAGGTGTTTTAATCTTTTAATCATCATTAATGTGTTCAGTTTTATTTACATAGCACCGAATTACAGGTAGCACAGGTGTCACAGCGCTGTTACGCTACAGTAACACAGAGAGCGTGCAGGCACTGATGTTCAGGTATTCGCTCAGATCGAGTCTTTAAAAAACTCCTGTATCCTGATCATGAAGCTGTGATAAACTCTCCACATGTTCATGTGATGCTTTTTTCTTGTGCTAATGTTGCCGTGGCGATGGCTGGCCTGACGGGGGAAACCCCGTCTCTGACAGAAGGATCGAGAAACGCGCTTCGCTAATTCTGTTACCGGCGATGTCGTCAGAGCCTCTGCTCTCGACTGTCGCGTCTTTCATCTGATCTCAGACCAGCATCGTAAAGACAGACTGTTCGTCACTCCACGGCTGCAGAGTTCGGCGAACTGAGAACGTGGAGTTACGTGCCTCGCTCGAGGACACTGTGGACGCCGTCTTTGGTTTGTAGCAACACGCCATCTTTTCTCAGGCTCGTCTCTGTCTGCTGCCATCGTCGCCGCCTTCCTGCTGCCCTGCGAAACATTTGGTTGCGGCGACTCATCATGTGTGACAGGTCATGTTGCACGCGCACTCTCTCTGCCAGCCTGCTGACATTTACAAACCAGCCACAGCAGCAGACATGAAACAAAGAGGCAGACGGGGGAGGAAACAAAAGCCTCCAAGCACAGCGAGTACGAGTCGATCTGCAGAACTCTGCTCACGTTTAGGCTCACAGTCCAAATCTCCACCATCCAAAGGTCCCCGTGTTCATTCTGCAGGAGCCCAAACTCACAAAGACCTGCAGCAGATGGAGGGAGACAAATCCACAAAACACACACCAGGGTAAGGTTCTCCAAAACAAAGATAATAACCAACCCCAACAAAGTCCAAAAACCATCCAATGGGAGTCCAGTGTCCACAGAACAGCTGTGGCGAGTTCTCAAGGACGTCCCAAATCTGAGCTGTAAATTAGTATCAGCTGAACCAGTCGAGATAGTAAACCATACCAAACAAGTTCAAACCCATCTCTGGTGTAAACACAACACCAGGTTCAGAGTAACAAGTAGAAACAAACAAAACCGTCTGAATCCAGGATGATGGAAGCTCGTTCCCAAACTGCTGTGCAAGGGCTGCACCTGAAACTGTCTTTAGTTCTTAGAAGTTGAACCTCTGCTGCAGATTGTTCAGAGTCGTTCGGCAGCAGGAAAGCAAACCTCCAGGACTACATGAGACACTTTCAGTCCACACAACAAGTGTTTCACGATCGTGATCTAGTTTAAAACCACAACCATTGATCTTAATCCTAAAGACACCGACACGGACTGAAAAACTGTGACTGGTCCACCAGGCGAGTGTCCAGGAAACACATCCAAACCCAGTCACAGGTGACTGAATCCAGTCAAAGAGAGGTGGAAACATCACTAACAGAACTGAAGTGAGCCCAAACCGACACTGGTGATGTCGCCACTTCAAAACCTCAAAGCTGTTTCTAAATCCAGAAGCCTGATCCAACTTTGAACCAGGGCCCACGTCGCGTCTGATGGTCTGCAGCTCCACCTGCACCACCCGGCTCTGTGTTCTGTTAAAGGCTTTGTGGTTTCAGGAGGCATAGCTCAGCGCGGCGCCGCCCTCAGCAATAACAGCCACGCAGCGGCCTGCAGGATGTTTCTCTGTTCACACGCTTTGTGATAAACCTGAAAGCAGCCGCCACGCTGTGGATGGTCGCTGCCGCCCTCTGTCAGCCTGACAAAGAACAAAAAGTTTCCGCTCGCTGCCGTCACGTCTACAGAGACAAGCGAAGGAGGAGCCGTTTCCAGCCTGAGCAGAGAAACACTTTGTTTCCGTTTCATCAGCTTCCTCCTCGCTGCTTCTTTACTCTGTGAGGAGGAAACATTCAAAAAGTCGTTTCCAACACTCGGGTTTTTACATTATTTGTAATTAAATACAGTGAAATATTCTGTTTATATAAATATTATTATTACATTTTTATAATTACATTGTGACGTTAATAAATTAGTTTAATACAGTTTATGAAGAATTAGTTTAACTTAAGTTAAACATGAGAGCATGAGGCTGGGTCTGTAATTACACTGCAGTTACATTGTAACTGACACACTGTAGTGTAATTACACTGCAGTAGGATGA
This sequence comes from Pundamilia nyererei, assembly GCF_000239375.1. Taxonomy (NCBI): domain Eukaryota; kingdom Metazoa; phylum Chordata; class Actinopteri; order Cichliformes; family Cichlidae; genus Pundamilia; species Pundamilia nyererei. The sequence goes on along the minus strand of NW_005187780.1, from coordinate 182,283 downwards.
GTGTAATATGACGATGTGATTATAATATATGGCAAATACAGTATATTTATAATAATAATTACAGGAATGTTCAACTATAAAACCCATAAATAAGTAAAGTTTTAATATTCTGGCGTGATCATTTTAAATTACAATGCATTTATAAATGAACGGACTAATTTATCATTAGTTACAGTCATTCATGTTACATTATATTACAGTATTTTTTATGTCTACCAGTCTTATAATGAAATAAAGTGTGATTACTGTTGAGTACAAAGTATAAAGTACAAGTATGTAAAATTCTGAAGTATTTAAAGTAAAGTTTGAAGTTTGGTCAGTAAAGAAAAATTTTTCCCTGAATAATAAAATTCTTCTTTTGCTGTTTACAAAAGATTAAATTAAAATAATAACAAAATAATCCAGTTCAGTGTGACTAAGTATGATAATAATACATGATAACTGCTCTATTTTAGTTTCTGCTGGTCAGTTTTTGACAGCTCGTCAGAATCCAGACGTTTCATTGCTGGTTGAATCCTGTCACCGATGGCAGATCTCAGGTCGCCACGGTTTCACTCGCTGTTTGTGAGCTCAGTGAGAACAGGCGGCTCGTTTCAGAGACGCTGAGCCGACGCTCGAGCGAGTCAGCAGACTACATCCACACGTACCCGGGTATTTTAGAAAACGCAGATTTTTCTATGCGTTTGCACCTTCCGTCCACACGTAAACGGCGTTTTCGGTCACTGAAAACGGAGATTTCTAAAAACGCCTGCCAGGGTGAATGTTTTCGAAAACTCTGTTTTTGCATTTACGTGTGACGAGGAAAACGCAGCGTCAAAGATGTGCGCTTTTTTTGACGTCACAGTGTGCGCCACGTTATTGTTTCGGTGAAATGAATTTCTACAATACTGTTAATTCTACTCTCTGCAGTGTTTAAATGCTTACATAAACACAGTTACTGTCCCTCCACACATACGACTCGGTTCTGCTTCTATGCCCCAGCTTTGTTTACTTTTTCCCACCGAGGCTTCTAGACTTCTGATTGGCCAACATTTCTACACGGTTAAGAATATATCGCCACCTGTTGCTTTGGCATGTTCCTAGCAGCGTTTTCCTTCATTTCTGCCTTTACGTGTGGACGGGGGTATTTTTGAAAATGAAAACGGAGATTTTCCGTTTTCAAAAATACCCGTGTACGTGTGGACGCAGCCTCAGAATCAGCAGATTAAAGAGTGAAAGTGACTCAAATCATCTCATCTCCACGTCAGCAAAAAGGTCGTTTTCAGCTGCTTCCTCTTTGAATAAAGTGTCATGTGACCTGAGCTCACCGACAGACTCACAGTCACACACACACAGTGTCTCGGCACAAACGTGGAGAGATCAGGAATCCTGAGGACGGCTCGTCTCACTGACGAAACTCCTGCACGCCTGTTCCCATGGTAACCACATGATCGTGCACACATGTCATACGTGTCCGTTTCACGCGGTGATGTCCCCGCGGCGCCTGAAAGGATGCTGCACGTGAGGTCTGAGGGGGATGAAGCAGCGCGGTGGGAGACGTACAGATGATCCGAGCAGCGGCGTTTTTTAAACTCGTCACACGTGGAAACTGAGAAATGTTATCTGTTCTTTAAAGATGTCAAACAGCTGCTGGAACATCTGGCGGCTGCTTAATGACATGATTGGTGTAAAGCGAGCGCCCAGAGAGCTCGGTGTTTCAGACACTGTGGGCTCATGAACCATCAGGAAGCTCCGACTGTGGATCAGGAAACGCTGCCGTTCGATGGTTGTTGTTTAGCTTCCTGTTGTTTTGCTTGTTTTGGCTCCAGGTTTGTATGATCTTCACCTTTGGTTTGTGTCATAAAGTCACGTGACCACGTGTCCAGACTGGTAAAATGCTGGTTCTCACTTTCAGACGATGCAGGGCAGCGACTGCATCTTCGAGGCGGTGGAGCAGCAGGACCTGGACGCCGTGCAGATCCTTCTGTACCAGTGTTCGGCCGAGGAGCTGGACCTGAACACTCCCAACAGCCAGGGCCTGACGCCGCTCGACATCGCCATCATGACCAACAACACGCCCATCGCCAAGCTGCTGCTGAAAGCCGGCGGCAAGGAGAGCCCGCACTGTGAGTACGCCACATCAGGCAGGTTCGGCCCTGAAGCCAGACCGCAGCACACACAGCGTCCGAGTGTTGGTCTTTAAACGTGTCAGACTTCATGTTGTAAATCTGTGTCACAACCACCTGAAACGAAATCCGTCCCGCCGGGCCGTCACTTCGAAAGGTTGAAAGCGTGTCGAGTGCTGTGCTTCATCTGTGCGAGCACTCCAAGCGACGAGGCCAATTACAGCTCCACGAGCCGGGAGACTCCTCGGTCTTACCTCCGCGTCTTTATCAGCTGTCACGTCTGATGGAGTGTGCCCGCTTGACCTTTCAGTCTGACAGAAACCTCATTTACAGGCGAGCCGTCGTCCCGTCAACGCGGCTTGTCAGGAGGTCGCTCGGGTCAGATGTGGGCGTTTTGGGTTTTCGTGGCGTGCGACGCAGAAAACAGACGTTTGTGCCACTAAAAGAGTCGAGACCTGAAGCACGTCCTCCTGCAGCGGCGTTCACTCAACAACTCAGACGTGAAAAAGCCAACAGAGGCTTTCAGAAGACTGACGGAGTGTCGGTCGGCTCTTCCTGGTGAAACACTTCCAGAAACTCTTCACATAAAGAAATCGTTTATGCATAAACAGAAAGTACCAAAGAAACGGCTCCATCGTGCTGCTGATCGTTGTTACTGTTAGCAGCCTGTGGCCCCATCAGTAATCACTGCTAATTGGTTAATAACTGATTTGTAAACCAGCTGCTGGCAGATGTGTCGTTGGGTTGTTCTGTGGTTCAGAGCGCCGGGATCAGCGATTAAGCTTTAATTAAACCACAGCGACCTTTAGCAGCGCGCTACATAAAACATGATCGTTGCAGCTCTCAGGAGCTGCGGGTCGACAACAACCTGCAGGTCTGAAGAACAGCCCAGCTCTGAGTCCCTGCTCTCAGTCTGCTGACATGTGCAGCTCACACAGTTAATGTTTTAATGTGAGCACACTGGCCAGTCCGCTGAGTTATGCTGAGTGGTGGTGGGTGTGGTGGTGGTTGTGGTGGCGGCAGCGGTGGCGGCGGCGGTGGTGGTTGTGGTGGCGGCAGCGGTGGCAGCGGCGGTGGTAAGCGTGCATGCAGACAGGAAACAGTGTAAATTTAACGCTGCGCAGACAGATTTCAGTCTGACTTTACATCTCGTTCAGTGAACGATGCAATAAGAGAAACGGTTTCATTAAACAGATTTCGTCCCGACACTAACGGCTGTCAGAGTTACAGCTGCGGATAAAAACGCTCCAATAAGCAGAACACGCTGAACACAAACCTGTAAATTTGACATTTCCAGTGTTTGTGATGAACACAGCACAAGGCCAGCTCTCTGATTCTTCCAAAACACTTAAAGTACTCACTGAGATCGCTTCAGCGTGCACGCGCCATCGGTCCAGTCCACCTTAAATAAACCAGAGTGCTTTGTGCTTTCAGACGCAGCCTGTGGAATAATCACGGTAATAGTAATAGCAGGTCACAGCAATGAAGCCTTT
>NW_005187780.1:168702-171020 GCF_000239375.1 Pundamilia nyererei | reverse complement strand
TGCCCTCACCACCCGCTGCAGTTTCCTCTTGTCCTCCGTGGTGCAGCAGTTGGACCAGAGTGTGCAGCAGGAGGTCAGAAGGCTCGATGGTGGAACGGTAAAAGTTTACTAGCAGACTCTGGGGTAACTGGGCCTGATGCAGTTTCCTGAGGAAGTACAGCCATTGTTGTGCTTTCCCTACCTGGTGGGAGATGTTTGTGGACCAGGTGAGGTCGGCCGAGATGTGGACTCCGAGGAAAGCTTTCTACCCTTTCTACCTCCTCCATCAATGTAGAGGGTGGAGTGCTCAGATCGCTTTGTTCTCCTGAAGTTGATTACCATCTCCTTGGTCTCGGCTGTGTTCAGATGCTGAACCTCCTCTCTGTAGCTGAATCATCGCTGTTGTCGATCAGTCCTATGACGGTGCTGTCATCAGCAAATTTTATAAAGGTGTTACTGGTGTGGATTGGTGAACAGCTATGGGAGAAAAGTGAGTATAAGAGGGGACTGAGGACACACCCCTGTGGGACGCCCACATTCAGAATGAGGGTGGAGGTGTGCTCTCCCATTCTGATGTTCTGGGGTTTGTTGCTCAGGAAGTCCAGTATCCAGCTGCACAGTGAGCTGCTGAGTCATGAGTTGCTTAGTTTATTAACCAGTCTGTGGGGTTGAACTGTGTTGAAGGCAGAGCTGGTCCACAAACAGCATTCTCACACAGGGGTTACTACTGCCCAGGTGAGGGCTTTGTGAAGAGCTGTAAGTATGGCGTCCTCTGTCCACCTGTTTGCCCTGAATGTAAACTGGTGTGGATTGAGGTCTGCAGGGATGGCAGCTTTAATGTGCGACATGATGAGCTGCTCAAAACATTTGGTAATTATGGCTGTTAAAGCACGTGGACGATGGTCATTCAAGCAGCTCACCGTGTTCTTGGGCCCTGGAACGATGGTGGCTGCTCACAGGCAGGATGGTACGACAGACTGTAGCAGTGAGAGGTTGAAGATGGTGGTGAAGACCTTTGCTACTCTACACCGTCAGGACCAGGAGATTAGACCGCTCATCATCAGCGAGCATTGTTGGCACTAAAAACACAGTTCGTGGTGTTTTTAACCAAAGCGTCTTAAGAAGTAAGTCATGACTCTTTGTTGCTCTGCTGCTGAAGGTCAGCGTTTTCTACAGTTTGTTTACTGGAGTCTGTGAGATTGTTCTAGAAAACCTCTCATATATTTACAGGAACAGAGGACATGATCTACATCACAGTGATCTACTCTCACAGATTTAAACACGACTGTTTCAGTTTGCAGGTTTTATAGCAAGTGTAGCGTCATCCTGCTGAAGAACATGACATTCCTGGGTTTTCTGGTTACCATCGGTAGTAACTGGTTTGTTATAGCTACTAGTGACAGAACCAGTAACTCAGTGAAGTGAGAGAGTTGTCAGCATAGAAGCTGACGTTAACGTGTTGTGTTAACGTGCTGCAAGAAATGTTAAACAGCAGATGTCCCAGCATGGAGCCCTGTGGTGCACCACTGTTCATACACACAGAACAAACTCACACTCCTTGTTATTGTTGTGCTCTGTTCCACTTTAATTGATCTCAATGTAGGGATGCACCGATACTGGTATCGGGTATCGGGACCGATACTGTAAAATGTGTGTGTACTCATACTCGTAAAAGTTAACCGATACCATGAACCGATACTAACTTATTTCTTTAATCAGATGGTGGCATGTCATTTCTGTAGTTCTTTAGATTGGCCACTAGGGGGACATCTCACGCTAAACAGGTACAGGGTTTGGCGAGTCAGACTGGCGGCTCCAGATAAAAAAGAGAAACTGGAGGCTGCTGTAGTTAGACTAAAAACAAAATGTCAGCAGTGTGGACCGGAACAGCCAACTTTAACTCAGGTTTTGGAAAAGTGATGAAAAATGTCAAGAGAAAATCCACGGGCAGGTAAAATAACAGAGGCTCTGACTCATTTTATCGCTCTGGATGACCAGCCAATGCCAGTCGTGGAAAACATAGGATTCTTCTCAGCATACTTGAGCCGCGATATGAAATTCCCAGCCGCCCATACATCAGGGAGATAATGGTGCCAAAACTTTCTGAAGAGGTAAAGACAAGCAGTATGTGCGCGATGTCAGTCCTTGGTTTAACGTCACAGTGGACTGATGATCCACGGGCAGATGAGGAGTTCGTCAGTGCCAAATACTTTCCTTATTTTGTTTGTTTGTTTACAATATGGACTCTCTGCAATAATTTAAAAGTTTATTTTATTTTCAAACCTAATTTGTATTTATTTTATTCCAAACAGAAGTGTTCATTTATTATTCTGAAAGCT
>NW_005187780.1:162276-168490 GCF_000239375.1 Pundamilia nyererei | reverse complement strand
TGTGTGTGTGTGTGTGTGTGTGTGTGTGTGTGTGTGGTAGAAGTATCGGTTTTTGTACTCTGTATCGGCAAGTACTCAGATCCAAGTATCGGTATCGTATTTGAAAAAATTGGTATCGTTGCATCTCTATCTCAATGTTAAACAGCCACAAACTCATTCAGCTGTTGTGGTGTCGCTCATCAGTTTTGGACTCTGCGTATCGAATCATTGACTTTGTTGCAGAGTCATTGCTGTCAGACATCTTTGAAGTCCGTTTGTGGCTCGTGGGCTGTAGTGTGAATACTCGTGGGCTTTCACGTGGACACTGATGATGGACGTTACACTCTGACAGCTGGACTTCATGCTCTTTGCTCTCATCAGCCTGTCCTATCAGAGTGTGAAGCACAGTTTCAGGAGCTGAAAGCGTCACATAATTCTGTGCTCAGGTCTTGAAGCGTAAATCATCCTCGGCTTTATTTTTTGGATGAGCTGGTTTGTTGTGCAGACTTCAGAACATGTCGACAGCAGCTGAAATCTCTCCTCACGGCTCATTTTTACTCGCTTTCATAACATCTCTGCATGCAGCAGGTTAGACTGAGACACACAGTGAGTGTGTGTGTGTGTGTGAGGGTGTTCTTGTTTGCTGCTGTTTGCTTGTTTATGCTGCTGTCATGGTCCGTGACTGAGAACTGGACGGCAGCGAGTGGCGTCGCAGTAAAGCGGCGGTGTTTGGGCGGGCTGGCAGCTCGCGGAGCGTTTCACCGTGACAAACGTGGAGGAACACACACAGAGCTGTGCTGGTGATGAATGCGCCCGTCAGACTTCATACCACTGCTCTGCTGCCACTCTTCACTCGGGCGGAGGGGAAACATCAGTCAGAGCATGAAAAAGAAATGTTTCCATCCTCAGAGGCTCCACAGTCCACACATGACACTCGTCTTTTAAAAACATGCCAGTCGTTGTTTCTGATGATGATGATGATGATGCTGATGCATCCTTGGGCTCCTCTGTGGGCTCTAGAACCAGATCCTGGACTTTACAGCTCAAACCCAACTGGTTTCATTAGGACCTGATTTTCACTGGTTTTATAACTGTGCAAAAATCTTGAGCCACCCCTCATTTCTGTGTATTTTGCTTCCAAGGAGACAGACTCGCGAGCATCAGATCTGAAGCTTTCTTTCACAGTTGTTTGTGAAGGTTCTCAGTCATCCAGCTCGTCGTAGTCTAAGGAGCTCGAACAGAAAAGCGTCTCATCCTAAGATCTCAGAGGTTTTCTTCAGACGTTGCTGCTTTTCCTCTCGTGTTCAGTGTTTCATTTTCAGAAGAATGCTTTTGTTTGTTAAGCCTCTGAACTCTGACCTATGAATCATTTGTGCAAAATGTGGCTCAAGACTTTTGCACAGCCCGTTGAAAACCCTGCCCTGTGATGGACTCTCCAGTTGCTTCCCCAGAGCTTTGTTTTATCGTCAGCTCCATCAGCTGAAGTTATTTTTATACAACTGATTTCGTCCTTGGTGCTAAATAAGAGGCAGCTGAAACACACGGCATGTAGCCGCTCGCACACCGAAGCACAAACATGCAGCACAGATGCTTTAATAACAGACCTGACGATCGATCAGAGAAAGTTTTCTTTCCTTTCTCCCGTCTTTCTGCCGCCCTGCACCTTTGGTCCCTCTGTGCTCGCTCAGAACACGTTTCCGTGTTTGGTTTTCTCTGCTGCATCTCCTTTTGTCTGCCTCTGAAGACGAGTGAGCCGTGGCCTTGACAGAGACGAACTCCAACTCCTCCACAAGCTGCTTTTCTTCCACTAACAGGAGACACGACGCCACATTCAGCCCACCGAGCGAGAAAGCCAAACACGCTCGTCTGAGCTTTAATCAAACGCTCGCAGATCGTTCAGCAGTTAGTGCGACACTGGCTGTGAACTGTGACGATGGGTGCAGCAGGTGGAGGTTTGTGTGAAGCACAGATAAAATGTGAAGAAGCAGAAAGCTCCTCCTGCCGTTTGCTGTCTGTAACCAGTTGCTGTGTTTCTCCTGCAGTCGTGAGCGTGGAGAGTCGCGAGGCTCACCTGAACTCTCTGGTGCTGGAGGCGGAGCGGCGGGCGGTCGACCTGGCGGCTCAGGCTCAGAGGGACGGCCTCTCGCTGGAGGCCTGCCACAAAGACAAACAGCTGAGGGCGTGGGAGTGGAGGTGCAAGCTGTACAAACGCATGAGGACGGGCTTCCAGCACGCACGTGAGTCCGCACGCCGCCCTCCTTAGTGTGTATTTCCTGCCGTCGCTTCCTGTGTGTGTGGCAGCTTAGACAGCCTGATGGGGACACGCGTGACCTTTGCAGCAGATTCGGAGCGCAGTACACGTTCAGCTGGAGGTGTTCCTGTCAACATTAGAGCTGCTACACCCAGAGCTCAGAGGGGGCGGGATTTACACAACCAGCTATAAAACAGAAAGGTTGCGATCGAGACGTGAACGACGTGCGCGGTGAACTCACGGTCTCATTAGAGCAACGTCAGGGTGATTCGACTGAGGTCCTTCTGCAGGCTTCACACAGCGACTAATCACACCTGCTGAAGACGTCAGGCAGGAAACAGGAAGTCAATCACATGTTGCCATAGTTACCTGGAAAACAGTCAGAGCCACGGTCCACACACACACGTTTCACCCTCCTCTCTGTGCCCCTGCTCAGGTGCCCCGGAGGCCCCGTCCATGGTTCGACTGAGCGTGAGCAGTAGCAGCACTCTGACCGTCACCTTCCAGGAACCGCAGTGTCTCAACTCCACTGTGGTGACCAAGTACAGAGGTGAACACACATGTGCATGCACGCACACAGGCCTGGTCCTGTCTGAGAGACTAAAAGGTCAAAGGTGAGGCCATCATTTAGGTTTCGATGTTTGAGGTGAAGCCTTCATGTTGGGTCTGCAAAACCACATTTAAAACGATAAATTAACAAGGTTGTTCTGCGTTAATTTACAGGTTTACTTCACGGTTAAACTCTAAAGCTTCTGGATTTAAACCCCAGATTTATTCTCAGATGATGCCTCAGGTTGTCGTGGTTACACGGAGGAACAGGAAGTGGTGCTCAGAGGCAGGGATGAGGAGGCTAACGTTGCGTCTGTCGATGTGTTCGCAGTGGAATGGAGCTGCCTGAAGGACTTCTCGCTGCTCGCCGGAGAGATGGTGTTGGATAACCTGCAGAGCCTCAAGTGCACCATCAGCAGCCTCACCACGGTAACAAGAGCATCCCTCCTCCGCACATCCACCTGTCTGCCGCTGGCTTTAGTTCACAGTTTCAGAAAAAGGATTGAATAGAGTTTCTGTCACGACGAAGCTGCTGTCGCTCAGGTCGGTCTGTCGTTTGCACGTTTGTCCGCTCGCTGTGATGCATGTGTTCGTTTGCAGCAGGCGCGTGATTTCGGACCTCGGTGATGTCATTGCGCGGTCCCTGCGTTGTGCGTTGGCTGATCGGCGTCTGTGATGCAGACTTGTTTTCGCTGTGCTGCACACACCGAACCACAGCTGCTGTTTGCCATTTAGATCAGCGAGCGGCTTTCACAAACTTCCACGGCGGCCCTGAACTAGAGAGCAGGCTGAAAGGGCCGGAGACGCTGCGAGGGCGAATAATGAGCCGGCGAGGCTCTCGGGCCTCGAACGTCACAGCTCTCATTTACATACTGAATTCATCGAGTCGGGGCCGAGCCGCACGAGGAGCTCGGAGGCCTTTAAGTACTCAGCTGTCCTGGAAGGATTAGACCTGCAGGGCACACACATGGGGGGGCCACGGGGGGCCTGTTTGTGTAGGTGGAAGAAAGCCTGAAGCTGCGAGGAGCTGTGACCGGAACACAGCACAGGTGCAGGTGGTGCAGGTGGTGTTTTTGTAGCCAGGGAGCAAAGTGAAGGTAGGGAGCTAATGATAGCTGATAATATCTCAGCACATGGCGTTAAAAACATTTAATTAGACAGACACAGCAGCGACAGCAGGACGTTTGAATTCCTGGGAAAAAAGATTTTTAACGTTTATTGGTGGGCACAAACGTCGGCCTGGTGGTCTGTGCACGTAGAGACCAGTCTCACAGGCCTGCACACCCAGGAAATATATGTTCCTCTGCTGGTTGCTAGCATGAAACTGGCTTCAAAGAGGTATGACAACCTCTGAGGGGTGGGGCCTGCTGAGGGTGGGGCCTGCTGAGGGTGGGGCCTGCTGAGGGTGGGGCCGAGTTTAAAGAAACCTGAGTGATATTGGGTTAAAGTCATTAGTTTGATGTAACGGAGGCTCCGTCGTTCGGTTTCAGGGATCGAGGCCGCTGTCGGTGAAAAAGCTGCACCCTGCTCTGATTGGATGAGGTCAGCTGATTCAGTGCGAGCCTGAAAGTAAACGTGTTGTTCGTGTTGCTCAGGTGGAGTCGACTGTTTTCTGTGGAGACGTTCTGATGTTTCCAGCGTGGAGACGTGTCCTCGTTACGTTGGCTGAAGGCGAGCAGTCGGCTGTTGATGATGATGATGGCAGTGCTGGTTTTTTCTGTAGACCTCCTCTGAGCTGCTGTCTGTGTGGATGAACAGAAGGGGGCGGAGCACACAGGCTCGAGGGGCTCCAATTAAAACCCAAATTGAACCAAGCAGCAGAGTGACATTTGAAAGGAAACTTTCCTCAAATGTTAAAGCACTTATGCTTTCACGAACTTTTACAGCAGCAAAGGTTTATTTCCACAAAGTGTCCTGATGATATAAAACAGTAAAAATGACTGTCAGAGCATTTTGTTGGTTTTTTTCCAAGGACAGGCTGCCAGAGAAAATAAAGAAACCTCTTCAAACCTTTAGAAAACTTTTTCAGACGTGCACGTCGGAAATGTTCCAGCTTTAAATGCATGAATAAGCAGACAAATGAGTTGGTGAAAAAGCTGTGCAGACGCTTTCACAGCACTCAGTGGGAGTCATCGCATTAACCGACATCTGAGGGATAAAAAGCCAGAAACAGCTCAGTCCCGTCCTGACACATTAATAACAGGAGGCAGGATAAAAAGTCAAAAGTATGTGGACACACTGCTGCAGTTCCAACAGTGGAAGTGTCCACATACTTTTGTTGATGCAGTTATTTTCACCAGAAGTCTTTCTTTCCTCCAAACTCGCCTCTTCACTCTAACAGATGGGTTTCTACTTTTCAGGGTCGGCTCTACTACGTTCGAGTGTCGGCTTATAACATGAAGGGCTGGGGTCCGCCCGCCTCCTCCCTCCCTCCATCTGCTGCTCCATCCAGTAAGTTCTCTCCATATTTTTCCATTAACCTCACCATCTCAGCAGCTCGCAGCTTCTCTGTGACTCTGGAGTTTAACCTCTTTGTGCAGCAGCTGTTTCAGCCTGGTTTTATATTCCTCTGCTGAATAATGCATCATGTAAATGTTACAGGCCTGCAGAGAGCAGATTGACTTGGTGGGGTAAATTGGTTTGTTGCAGTTGCAGAAAAACCACAAACGAGCGAGTGAAACACAAGCTGACGACAGGCGAGGTCGTGCCGCATGTTCTCGGGTGGAGGGCATGTTTCATGTGAGGCTGCAGATATTTCGCCACCTGTGGGTTTAGAATGACTTCTAGCTCCTCCCACAAACAATAGTAACAGATTACTTTCTCCAGGGAGTAACTAGATGCTGATATACGTGTAGGAGGCTAGCTTTGGTTTCCTTCTAGACCAGTTAAAGGTGAGATCGGTTGAAACTGATAAACTACTCACTCGCTCATTTGTTACATTTTTGGAGAGTTTGTGACTGGATGAGCTTAAAGATGTGAGATTCAAAATCCCAACGATGGAAGAACAAGGAGATTGTTAGCAGACGATGTGATGTTGTTGGTGACCTCAGAGACGCTCACAGGGCCACGCGGACTCTTCGGCTGAACTTTGACCTGCCTTACACACAGTCAGAGGCCTGGGACAACCCGCAGGGATCAAGGAAAACCCGAACGAAGCCGAGGATCAGCCGTCAGCAGAGCCGGGATGACGTGACGTGTGACAAAGCACAAATACATGAGTCCGAATGTTAAAACAGGAAGTTTGTGCGGTGTGAACCTGCAGGGTTTGTTCCCGTGGTCGTGACTGAAGTGTGCGTCCACTGTGAATCGTGTGAACATCCTGTTCTGACGTCCTCGGGTCGGGAAAATCAATTTCATCGCTCTGTCACGACTCGCTTTCTCTTTTCCTGCACATTGGAGCTTCAGCCTTGAGCTGTGTGTGTGTGTGTGTGTGTG
>NW_005187780.1:133159-161007 GCF_000239375.1 Pundamilia nyererei | reverse complement strand
ACAGTCTGCAGACACAAACTTCGATCACAACGCAGATTCATTTTTACTGACGCTCTCACGCCTGTCTGAGCGGACCCAGGAAAAACTGTTTATTCACAGACGCAGAGCTTTGTACAAAGAGGGGGAGTCGGGGTTTCAGAGATCCATGGAAGGGAGGGCAGAGGGACACTGGATCATCGATCCACACACCGCGCTTCGTCCACGCTGCCAAACACTCAGGCAAGAGAAACCAGGACGGGTCCAGGGAATAAACAGGCGAAGAGATCAGAACCAGGACGAGGTTACAGCGACGCTGACGTGAGGCGTGCAAGCATCCAGCCACGAAACGCTCTGAGCCACCGTTTAAATAGTGGAGAAGCAGGATACCGAGCCGCAGGTGAGGGATTGTTTGCAGGTGCGTGGGCCAGAGGTGGGAGCCCACAGTGAGCTCCGCCCAGACAGGGCGGAGACAGGAGAGAGAGAGAGAGAGGCAACAAAACCATGTGTCCCGACCGGGCAGACGCAGGGACGTGACACCATCTGACCAGATATCAGTTTATCAGTTTTTTTATTAATCACATCGTCATCGTCACTGCAGGCTGCAGGAGGTTTCAGGCCTTCATCTGTCTCCTCTTCCTCGTCTCATTCACTTAGCTGGATGTTGTCTCAGAAGCAGTTAAACGCTGTAATAACCTGTAATTGAAAGGTCAGAACTCAAACTCTCCCCCGTCCTCCTCTCTGACAGGTGGAGAGGTGGACGCCTCATTAATCGACTCCAATCGTGTTTGCAGCCCTCTCCAACAAAACTCATTCCTGTGTTTATTCAGCATGGCGTGTGAGCTCTCGTCACATTATCCAGTTGTCAGAGCCGGTTAGCTCGGAGCTCACGCACACAGAGACTTGCTAAAGTCATCAGGTTCCCTGTGACAGACTCGGAAAAAGGCCAATTTTCCAAATGCGAGTGCGCGAGAGCAGCAGCAGCTGGACAAAAGGCGCTCCGATAAAACGAGCTGTAATTACAGCTTTTAACGAGCAAACAGCAATTTCATGGAGAGATAGAAACCCGAAGCCTTAATTCACCTCATCAAACCCAACAGAGGAACAACAGCAGCCTGTGAGGAGAGATCAGCAGAAGATGGTGGTGTAGGCGCCGGGATCACGATGTTTCCCTCGTCTCTGAGATCCTGAGTAGAGCAGACAAACAACACAGCGAGTCATTAAACATGATGCAGGTTGTTTTGTGGGACTTTCAGGCATGTAAGTTGATTTGTTTGCAGCAATATTAACGTGCTTATAAAAACAGTGAGCGTACCGTTCATGGCCTGCAGGGGGCGACCTTTCGCAGCTGTGACGTGCAGGTAGTTACAGATTCAGGGTTTCACGTGAGCTTCGTGTGTTTCAGACGTCAGTTTGAGCTGAAACACAAACTGAATGAAAATGGACTGACGTGACACTAAACACACAGCTGCACAGATGTTGCTCCTTAAAGTCGTTTAATATGTTAAACCAACATGGTTTTAATAAAAGGCTTTAAAGCACCAGCACACGAGGACGCTGTGACCTACGGTGATGTTGCTGTGTGCTGCTTTTCTGTTGGGAAGGGGTCAGAGGTCACGGGATCGATGATCTGTTTTTCCTCGGCGCTCCCTCCACTGTGCATCTGTATCACGGCTTGTTCCCCTGGCGGTCTGCGGCCGGCTCCTGTCGGCTCCACGTCTGACGTCTGTTTACAGGACGGTAATTACGTGATGCTTAATTAGCTGCAGTAAAAGGGGCGCTGCGGTCTGGAGATTGGCATCACTGAGCGGCCAGTCGGCGTCCTCGCGAGGCCAGAGGGAGCGACAGAGGACGCGAGGGAAAGGAGATAAGATTGAGTCAGAGCGGCAGCGTGGGAGAGAAGCTCGACCCCGCTGACCCATAAACAAACATTTAGACTGAAGCTGGAAAAAAAACGCAGTTTTCACTTGTTTTCTTCTTCTCTCGTCTTTTTGTTCAGATGCCTCTAAGCTGCAGAACCCCAGCAGGAAGCAGTCTGTCTCCAGAAGTCTGAAACATCTCTTCAACTCCTCCAACAAGTTTGTAAAGACACTGAAAAGGTCAGAAGCTGCTTCTCTACGACGAGCCTGAGGACGCTCTCGGCTTCACTGTAACCTTCATAGGCTTCCCGTTCTTGTGGCACCAGCATCACGTTCATTGGTTTAGGTGTGGCGGGTGGGAATTCTCGCAGTAGCACCTCCATGTTTTAGTGGAAATATGTGGATCGAGTTCACGTGGGAACCAGCTCAGTCTTGGTGGATGTTGCAGGAGTTTTCTTGCAGCCATCCCTTGAGGCGACTTATGTTGTGATTTGGCGCTATATAAATAAAATTGAATTGAATTGAATCCCTCCCATAGACACTGATGCTCTGCTGGTATCAACAGTAGTTCTCTTGGGTGGAATTTCTTGTGGTAGTCCTGCAGTGACATCAGTGGCTCCAACTTGGCGCCTGAGCTTTTCAGGACTGCTGATTTAGTTTCTTGTGTCTTTCTTATTTAAAAGTCTCTGATTGGTTTCAGTGGCGCACACCACAACATAAAGTTGTTTCAGGAAGTTGAAACCACTGATGTCAGCGCGATGACGGACCACAGCAAGAAAGCTGCAGCAGGAAGCAGAGACACAGGAAACAGAATAACAAACATCTTTATCCTAATTTAACTCAGTAAACTCATAAAATGATGGTTTTTCAGACCGAATCTGATTAAACTGTAAAGTGCATCATTAGCATAAGCACGCTAACTCTCCTTTCTATTCACCTGTGCGGACCGCACCATCCTGTGCGTGCAGGGGGATCTACCTGGCGGCTGTGTTCTACCATAAGGACAGTTTACTGGTGACGGCCGAGGAGCAGATCCCCATCGTGGAGGTGGATGACTCGTACAGCAGCTCGCTCATGCAGGACTTCCTGTGGTTCACAAAGGTACACAAATAAAACCTCATCATCTTCGTCATCATCGTCGTCTGTCCGGCAGCTCTGAATGAGCCCTCTGCTCCTCACACCCTTTCCTCTCATCATGTGTCGTATTTATTTCTGCTGCTGGTTCTCGGCTGTCTTTTATTCCCAGCAGGCAGCTGGTTTGGACATAAATGTCTGAACAGTTCACGTCTTGTTTCAGGGTTTTGGTCTCCCTCCAGCCTCTCTGTACTGCCACACTTCTCTGTTTCTAAAGACTGTGGGTTTGAACCTGCGAACAATGAGTCACGAGGTTCAGCGTAACGAACCGAATCGCTGCAGCGCTACAACCTGCAAGTCTGCTGTAACTGAAGGGCTTCTGTAGGGAAGCTGCCAGTGTGACCAGTGTGACCAGTGTGTGCGAGCTGGAGCCATAATGGCTGCTTCAGCCCTCAGGAGCTTTTGCTTGGTTGTAGTAAGAGGGTGGAGGAGGAACGGCAAAGGATTAAAGTGTGTTAATGGACAGTTTTTCACACGCTGTGTCTCTGATGTCAACTTCCTGTTTGTGTGTCTGCAGCTGTCCTGCATGTGGGAGGACGTCCGGTGGCTGAGACAGAGCATGTCGGTGTCCATGTCGTCGTCCTCCACCCTGCAGGCCAGGCACAAGATGCTCACCGCCGCCGGGCAGCTGCAGGTCAGGAAACCAACCAATCAGCTTCAATGAAAATCACAAACCAAACCTTCAAAGTGACGTCCGACAGGCCGAGCGTGCCCAGAGCCGTCTCAGACCTGTAATCCTGTAATGTTTACCTGCTCCACCCGCAGAACCTCCTGGGAACCCACAACCTGGGCCGGGTCCACTACGAGCCCATCAAGGATCGCCATGGCAACGTGCTGCTGGTGGCGATCCGCGACACGGAGAGCCAGCACTCGCTGTTCAGCGGGAAGTGGATGCAGGTGACCAAACTGCAGAGCCAGAGGAAGTCTCTGTCCACACCCGAGGAGCCCTACGCCCTCGACATCCTCATCATCACCATACAGGTGAGGCACAGGCGCGAGTCACCTGACAGGAAGTCCTGAATTTAACCCGTTTCTGTTTCTGCCCTTCAGGACATTTTGGCGTACCAACGGCGCAGCACCCACCGGCTCGCCCCGGGACTCTACTTGGGCTACCTGAAGCTCAGCAGCTCCGTGGACCAGATCAAGGTCCTGGTGTCCCAGCGGACCCCCAACATGCTCTGCCACACCCGCGTACGAGACAACGCCAACGTGTCCAGGTAGGCTTACCTCAGTGCTGAATAACAGCTGCATTGAATGAGGCGAGTGCACGACGAGGGTGGGAGACGGGGTCAGTGCTCTCAGCTGAAGGAGCTGAGAGGAGGAGGGAGGAAGGTTTCCAAGCTGTTTCATGTCAGTGAGGTCGCTCGCTCTCAGACTGCGGGGGTGGTGAATGGCGAGCTCTCAGTTTGGTGCTGTTTCCGTGTGAAATGTAGAGCGAACGCTGCTTTGTTCCTGCAGCAGCACACGTGGCTGAAATCAAATGAGGTTCCTCTGCAGGGCGGCTGGGTCGACGTCTGATTAGGACGGCTGCCTGGAGCCTGTGGCGGGTTGGAAACTGGAAGGGATTTCCTGGTTGATCCAGAACATGCTGGGGGAATACCTCATCTGGCCTGCGAGCACCTTGGAATCGTCCGGGAATATCTGGAAAGTTTTGCTGGCAAAATGGGCGTGTGCAGCTCCCTCATTGGTCTGTCACCCGTGTAACTCGACTTTGGATAAACAGAGGAAGAAACAAAGGAAGGAACTAAAAAGGAAGCAAGTAACAAAGAGACTGAAGAAAAGAAGAAAATGGACCAAGGAAGAAAAACAGGAAGAAGGTAACCAATGAAGAAACAAGTGAAGAAACTTTACAAAGAAATAAAAGAAAAAATAAGAAAAACATGGAAGAGGCAAACACAGCAACCAGGAAGGAGGAAAGAAGAATCTAACAAGCTAGGAACGGAAGGAAGCGATGAACAAACCAACGAAGGAGGGAACTAACGATGAAAAGAGGGAACCGACTTGAATCTTGCCGCGTTACCTCGTGAAGCTCCAGCACCAGTTGGTTCCTACTGTGAGCTAAAGTCAGTGTGAGATGTTCGGCGTGTCCTCGCTCGGACTGATCGAGGATCAACATCGTATTCCTGCTCGTCGACTTCCAAGAATATGTGCGAGCTCGGCAGCTCAGCGTGGTCGAAGAATGGAAGAAACGGGAGAGAAAAGAGCTGCTGCTGTGTTTTTGAGTGTGAGCCGGCGTGCAGATGAAGCTGGTGTTGATTTGTCGGTTTCGGTTAGCCGAGGCAAGCGGAGACCCTGCCCTGCGGTCCGCAGGAAGTCTCTGACGGCATCAGTGACCCGCCTCTGTCTGTGTGTGCTGTCCAATCAGAGAGGAGTGGGACTGGATCCAGACGCTGGCAGCTGCAGGAGAGAAGGAGGACGACCAGGGGGCGGGGCCCCGGGCAGAAAGTCACGCCCCTTTACTGTACTATGAGCTGCAGACGGCCATCAAGTCCCTGCTGAAACACATCAACCTACCTCTGCACCAGGTACGCACACCTCACACAGCACGCGGCTACAGCCATAGTTACTCTGTACTTATATTACTTACAAATACTTACAGGTAGGAACACTTGAACAACATGAGGGTAAACAGCAGGGAAGGTATTGTTTAGGTTTTCTCTGATACTAGTGCCAAACCGGTACTTTTGAAACGGTGCCGGTGCTTAAAGAATGAAGAACATGTTTTTATTTTTAGCCGTCTCTTTTTTTCTGCAACATACAGTCTATAACATACTATTGTTTTTACGTCAGAGTAATACGACATTTTTCACCTGAGTGATGGTGACACCACCGTTGAAAATGGATGGAGATCTTTGACTATGAATTTCGTCCACTTTTCCTTTGGTCTTTTTAGCCTTTTTGGCCAGGGTGAAGGGAGTATCTGCCATCAAACAAGAAGACAGCAGCATGTAGCTACGATGATGTTTGCTAGTTCACCTTACATGCATTAATGTAATAACGTGGTTAGCCTACTCAACGTAAATTACACACGAACAACATGAAGCTACTCACGCAGAGAAGAACGGCTGCTGCTGCATCATCATCCTCATCATTTCTGCTACACTGGCAGGGCTAGGGGCCAGGACTCTATTCTTCGGGTTTTTGGGGGATGTTGCTAACTCCGGGTCAGATAACAGGCACCACACCTGCAGTAGATGTGCTCGGTGTGAGGTCTCGCAGCAAGCTATCAAATACGGCGCATTTCTCGGGTTTTTACCAAAACGCTATGCGTCGCCAGGTGTTTCATCAGATTCTTGGTGTTACCTCCTTTGACAGTATCACAGTATCAGCTTAAAGCACTTGTTGCTGCTGAGTTTGCATCTTTTGCTGTGAAGTACAGCCAGACTTTGCCTTGGGCATTTTTAATCTGAAGCTCTGCTCTAAAAGAACGTACGTGCCAGGACCCGCCTACTATCCTCGGAAACGTAAAATGATTGGCTAGAATCTAAAGTGTGTCACAGCTCAGGAGAAAAAAGCACCAAAATGTGCGCTGCTTTTCGGTCTGGTTACTACCGTTTATGTCAGAAGCGGTGCCATGGTACCCATCCCTAGTAAACAGTCAGGCTTGTACAGGAAACAACAAAGTGATGCAGTAACAGTAATGTGTAGTTGTTTAAGGCAGTGCACAAGTAAATGCTCTTTATTTATATTTTACAGGAACAGAGAGAAATGATTCAGTTTAAAGTACCGTGTAATTACCTGTGCTGCACTTTTCAGGGTGTTAATAATGTGGACGATGTTCAGTTGTTTTACCCACATTGGTGTGATGAGCTCTCCTACAGCAGACACTAAATAAATCCTGCGTGCTTACAGGATATTACAGTGTATATATTACTTACAGTATAATTATTTCCTTTTCCTTTAAAAACCTGTCTTGTTACCTCCTTATGCTCGTGTTCCTGCCTTTAAGTATTTCTACATAAACATAATGACTTAGTAATAAAACCACTGTCAGTTCTTATATTACAGGGGAACTACACCACCCGCCACAGGCTGTGTTACAAAGTTATAACGTAAGCTGCTCCTGCAGGTAACCCCTGCAAACATCAGGCTCTAAAATCAGCCTGTAGTCATGTGACAGGTTCTCTAACCTGCAGAGGAAGCGTCTCATTTCAGGCCTGCAGACGACGTTTTACTGGAATCATGTCATTTATTATTATTTTACACGTTAATGATGCTCATTGTAAAGGATTTGACTTTTATTAGCAGACACTGAAGTACAGTGTGTGTGTGTGTGTGTGTCTGCAGGCCCGTCACTTCCGGCTCTACAGTCAGGAGGTGGTGGAGCTCGGTCACGGCGTCTCCTTCCTGCTGCTGCTGCCCGCCGCCGATGATGTCTGCTCCGCCCCCGGACAGTCCAACCCCTACACCCCACTGTCGGGGTTCCTCCACCTGCCCCTGCAGATGTTTGAACTCGGTAAGAGCATGCAGCAGCACGTTACATCGGTTTGATGGCACGGTGACTTTCAGGGATGAAACATCGTGGTGGATCTAAAGGTGGAGCAGACGGCTCTGCTGAGAATGAAGCAGCGGCGAGGTTCATGAGCACGGAGATGCCGAGAACGACCCACTGAGGCGTCTTTAAGAGACGGAGACGCTGGGAAACACAGTGAACACGTTAGAAGCTACCGAGCAGAACTTTCAAGACCACGAGCTCAATGGAACGAGACGACTGCAGAAGGCCTGAAGAACGGGGATGTGGAGCGCCATCTCCAGGTTTTAGGAAGTCTAACGTTCCAATCAGGCTGTAACCAGGGAGCGAGCGTGTTGGAGAAACATCACAGAGCAGCAGCTCGGCGATGCGTTCACATACACCAGCTCTTACAGGAAGGCTTCAGCCGACTGTCCCGCAGCAGCTCTGAGGCGGGCTCTCAGGTTTACGGGCTCGCTGTGCAGATGTCCTGCAGAGCTTTGGGCTTTTATTGTGGCGGGATGAGCAGCACAGACGGCGGCACAGACGCTCGGGTCCGTCTGCAGAGCCGAGCATTATATCAGTCTGCAGCCAATCACACTGAGCAACACTCGCTCTGTGTACGCACTGCTGCTCGCTGCGCCAGCCGAGTCAGACCGCCGCGATGCTTTGAGTGTCCTCTCTCACGTCTCCTTTCCTTTCTCTCCTCAGTGCACTTCTGCACCTACAAAGAGAAGTTCATCAGCCTGTACTGCCGCCTGTCCTCCGTCCTCGACCTGGACGCCCTTATTACCCAGCAGGCACTGCGGGAGGCCATCACTGACGGCGAGGTGGCCACGGCCAAGCAGAGGCACCAGCTCATCCTGGATTACATCCAGGTAACTTTTGGTCGCCTTTAACCTTTTGACCTATAAATTTCCCAGCATGCATTTCACACACTCATCATCACCTTCAGGTTTAAAGTTCTGACGACGAGTTTTCTGATTTGTACCTGAGACGCTGTGGCTCAGGTTTAGTCTTCTTCTCACACTGGTTCGTCTTTGCTTCCTTCAGCTGTGTCTCTGGTGGGTGGAGCTTCATCCTGAGGAGAGCGTGCTCTGTAACGTCCTCATATTTCAGCTCTGCGTGTAAGATGAACAGATACTTGTTGTCCTGGAGCAGGTCAGCGGCTCTCTGTTTGCTAGTTCATGGAAACGTGAGGCTAACCAGGCTGTGAAACATTCAGGGAAGAATTTTCTGAAAGATGTGGGAAAATTCCTGAAATGAACGTGTGAAACTCAAACACTGCTGTGAGTCAGCTGACCTCAGATTAAAACGCCCTTCAGGCTCGTAAACGTCTCCGCTGCAGGAACGTTAATCGCCCGGCCGCTCATCAAACAGCCTTCGTGTAATAGATCTCGTTTTCTCTATGATTTTATTTCAGTTTTTCTCTGAGAAGCAAACAAACTGAAAGCAGACGAGTCTGTGATCGATCTGACACGTTTATGGAGGCAACAAAGAGTCGGTGCTGTTAAACAGTTTGTTTCTCTGCTCTTGGAAAGCTCGCCGCCGCCGCCATCAACGGAGCGCAAAACCACAAGAGCTGGCTCTGATCGCAGCGCTGCCAGAGCGTGTCAGGCCGTCGTCTCGCTCTCCGGCTGTCATCTGAACGCTCGGGGGAAAAAGTAGACGACCACAAAATGCTCGGAAACTAAAAGCAGTCAGAGCGCGTGGAGGGGTGGAGCTTCCGTCAGGCGTCCTGAGGACAGTCATCACTTTAACTGTGAACGGTCCAAAACTTAATGTTCATCTCTCAGAAACAGAGCACATCTGAGACAACAGCTGGTTTCAACATGTAATCGCTGCCACGCTATCACGTACACACACGTTACAGGAGTGACTGATTTATTACATATTTATAAACGTTCACACACTGAGTCTGATTGGACAGTTTAGGCTCAGCTGCAGCGATGGCGAGCAGATCGATCGCAGTTCCTGTTGCTCGTCCGTCTTCGGCTCTCTCAGTCAGCTCTTCAGTGAACCCGTATCGCTGGTCTTCATCAGGACGTTTCTGTTTCAGGAAGCAGGTTTGGCTCAGCAGGAAACACAAGCGCCCAGACGGGCGTCGCTGCGGTAACCGGACACAGATGCTGAGGGAAGCGACGCTGAGCAGAGTGCGACGTATCTGCCTGCGTCGCTCTTGGTGTGACATCATGAAGCTGCAGATGGAAACTTCATCTTCAGCTCGGGAAGCTCGTCACCGCACAGCTCTCTCCCTGAAGCTCCACGCCACCCCGATCGGCGTGAAACCTCCAGCATCTTATCTGCAGTGCAACGGCTTCGAACTGACTTCTTCTTACTGCCGTGCAGCTTTACAGATGTGCGAGCAGATTCATCATCACGACCAACTTAAGAGGATTTGTGGGGCTCAACAACTTTCCCGTCTGAACGCAGGAAGACTTTTTCTTATGTTTCTTTAAATGTAGTAAAAGTGGACCTGATGGCTGTGATGGCTCAGCCCAGTCTGTCCCACTGTTACTGCAGAAAGACAGCTCCAGCTTATACGTGCTGAGTTTGTGTCGCGGTAATCACACACGGGCGTGGCCCAAAGCACCGAGACTCGCTTCCACATGGACTCCAGAGCGGTTTAAAGGTGAGAACGTGATCCGATCCATCCAGGTGTGCGCTGCAAGTCTGAGCTAAGTGCCTTCAACGACACTGTGAGCGAGCTCCAGGTGACACGGGGAGGAAAACTCGCCTTCAACAGGAAGAAACCTCCAACAGAACCAGGCTCAGGGTTTAGGGCCAATCAGCAACTGAACCGGCTCACCTGGTTTAGTTTTCTGTGCGTGACAAACCGAACCCATCCAAAGATACGGAGCAGAGGAAAGACAGAGCAATGAAACAAACCAATCAGAAACTGACATCATCTGTCCAGAGACAGTAAACCAATCAGAAGCCTTTATTTGTAGGACGTTGACATCTTTTATGTACCTGCTGCGGGGCGCGCTGGCTCAGGTGCGACTTTTGTTGTCGAAGGATTCGTCATTTCTTTGGCGCGTTGTGTTTAGATTTGACGATGAGAAGCTGCAGATGAGCCGCGGACTCGCGCTGCGTCGCTTCATTTCCTGTGGACGCGGCGCAGGGCTGATGTAATGGCTCACATCGATCCGGGCTCAGCAGCAGCTCTTTGTAAACGCTCGGCAGAGATGTGCCGCCGCGCTCTGTGGGACGAGCAGGAATCTCCTTCGTGTTTTCCTCGCAGCAGACTCGCCGCATTCTTTCCAGTCGAGTCATCGCCGCTGTCCGTCTCCCCACCGTGTGTGTCGGCGGTCGGCTGACTCTGCGAGGACCGCGGTGGGCCTCGGCCTCTCTGACAGCAGGCTAATTACTGCTGATCACACTTTACTGCCGTCCAAAGAAAACATGTTTTTCACTGTTTCCAGATCAGATCACATCAGCAGTTTAACCACTTATGAAGAAATCCTGTCACTTATGTATAACACGCGCTGGGATGACCTCACTAATGTGCACAATACAAAACAGAGAACTCCACAGTAATATGTCACTAAACGGGACGACGCTGTATAATAATCTTTGTTTGTTTTGGACTGTTTCAGACAAATATTCGTAATAAGCTGTGACGATCCCACTGAGAGCCCACAGATGAAAGTCTCATGAGGCCATTTTCTCTTTAAAGTGGTCGTTTTTACGTCTTTTCCACTGGAACAGCACAAACTAACTACAAGCTGATGGATTCAAACTTTCTGTTTCTGGGCTGAACTGCAAAGTATTTGTATAAAGTGTTTTTAACCTTCCAGCCAAATTAGACTTTACCGAGTGGACGTGGATCCGGCATACAATTGTTCTCCGTGTCTTCATCATATGTTGCTGTTAGGAGTGTTACACAGGAACGCTGAGGTGCTGACAGTGTGGATGCATGACTCCAGAGCCAGTGGGTAAAACGTTGTGCTGTGGAAGCGTCACCATAGAGGCGGGTGGTGGTCAGATCAGTGGGATCGATAAGCAGGCGGAGCTACTCTGCAGGACCAATAGGATGAAGAGTACAGCCGATTAGACTAAAGCTGATTGTGACATCAGCTGATCGCTTTTTGATTTGCCTCCTTTCGTTCCACCCGAGGCACATGTTGACTTTACCTTCGTGCACAGAGCGTGCACGCCACAGAAAAACTGTCACTCGTGTTTGTTCGATAGTGTCAGAGGAGGAGCCTGTGACTGACTCCTGTTCATAAAGTTCCACTTCCACAGCTGAGCTCAAAAGTCCCGTTAAATACATGAATGTAGTTTTCAGCATCAGTAATGTTGTTATGACAGAAAGAAGCCCAGTAAGATCTCTCACAGTAGAACCAAACTCTTCATAATCAGGCTTCAGTCATCACAGTGGTTATCGCCTGATGCCATAGACGAGTAGATCATCAGAAAAGCTCTCTGGTATTTGAGTAAAGCTGTAACTCCTGCTGTGCTCCATGCAGCCCCCATCGAGCTTTTTGAGGGCTAAACTTGTTTTTTCTGCGTCTCTGTAGCAACTGGACGAGATGCGGCGGGACCTTCGCTGGATTACGGACGCCCTACAATACGCACGCTACAAGCAGCCTCGAGGCGGCGTGCCCATCACCTGCTTGGTGGATGTCAGCGTTCCTGAGAGTGACTCCGGTCAACAGAAGACAGACTCCACTTCCTCAAACATGGACTACCTGCCCACACCGTCTCCTTCCCCAGAGCTCCGCCGGAGGAAAGCCATCAGCGGTGAGGCATCGCTCAACAAATTAAACTTCAGGAAAACAAGAAGCACTCAAAGCTAACGTTAATCCTCTGTCATCTAGAGTCGCTGCCGGGCTCAGATGAAGATGCATCCTCGGAGGTGTTCCTGCCCACAGACAGCGACTATGACTCCAGCGATGCCCTGAGCCCCCGTGACCTGGATCTGCTCTATTCTCCGGGCCAGGATCTGTCCCAGCAGGCGCTGCGCTTGCTGGGCGGCAGCGCCCCGGACGTGCTCCAAATCAACGAGCTCCGGTGATTAGTGCGCTTTCTTTAACCCTGCACGTCTTCGTGTGCGTGCACTGATCACTTCAGGCTGTAGATCAGAGTCAGTCCACAGCGCAGCGCTGTTACCTTCGGCCTGCACTGGGGTGCTTCAGCACCTGACTAGGATGCGCCCTGCACACCTGGTATCACCTCGCAGGCCCACCCTCAGAGTCACATGACGTTTTTTGTTTTCATCTGAAGTGAATCGTTTTCATTTCTTTAGATTTTAGCTTCTTTGAGTTGTTGAGCATCAGTATCAATCCTCCAGCAGGTCCTCCATGTTGTTTGGGTAATCTGATTACTTTCCTCATGGTTTCCACTCAGGTATAGCGTGTGCCCGGCTAAAGACCTCCCCCTCTCCCCCGTGGTGAAGGATCCTAAGGATGGTCCCCTCTCCTCACCTCTCCTCCCTCGCGCGCCCTCTCGCTCTCGAACCCTGCCCACCTCCCCCTCCCTCCCCCTCTCCCCCAGGTTCTCCAAAGATCTTCCCCTGTCCCCGGCTCTGTTTGACACCACCCGGACTCTGGAGGGCCTCTCGCTCTCAAAGAGCCACCACGAGGGCCCTGCCCCCCTCCGGACCCTCGCCAACCCACCCGCCAAACGTAAGATCCTGTCCAGGAGCCACCGCGGGCAGTACTTCAGTGGGCCCCAGCGCTGGCTCAGGGGCCACAGCGGGGAGAGTCACACCGGATCGTTGTCAGAGGGAATCTACACCAAGCAGCTCGACCCCGACCTGCCCCTGCCGGGGGACCTGCCCTCCCCGGATGGCACCACCTATGTCAGCCACGCCTCCTGTGTCCTGGAGAGCCACAAAACCCGACATCGGGAGCCGCGACCGCACGTTCGCAGGATATTCGTTGAGCCCTGCAAAGAGCTGTCACCAGGCCACGAGAGGAGGGGGTGGGAGGAGGAGGAGCAGGGGGCAGTGGTGATGGAGAAGGTGAGGGCCGCAGGCGTGTCGGTGGTCGTGGAGGGGGAGGAGCCAGAGGGAGCCACCGCCCAGGAGGTGGACTCGGATGACCAAACCAACTCCCAGGTGTCGGAGATCCTCAGCAGCACGCTTTAAGGAAGAAGTTCTTCAGACATATGTAGGTACTACCAAAACCAACAAGGCATGATGTCACTTCCTGTTCTCTACTTAAGCAGATTTTCATGATTCATAATTCATAATAATCCTTCTTTATCTGGTAGTCTGCATTCCAACCTCTGTCTGAAACAAGCTGTTTTAGCTCCTCCCCTTTTAAGCAAACACTCTTCTGATTGGTTTCCTCTCACAAACAGAAGGTCTAAACAGTAGGTGGGCGGGGCCATGTAACTGCAGTGTTTAGATTACTGCACTGAGCTCATTATTGGAAACTTTGGTCACGATCAGTATAAACATTCAATACTGGAACAGTCAACAGTTGTGAGAAACTATTTGTTTATACTGTTGACCTGAGGAGTCGCCCCCTGCTGGACATTAGAAAGAATGCAGGTTTCAGATCCATCATTATTCACAGTATCTCAGCTAACTATTCCCCGCCCTTCCTTTTTTTACCACAGTGGTGATTGGCCGGGTGTGTTGCTGACGAGCTGCCCTCCGACCTCCGCAGATTGTAAACTCAACTAAAGTTGCTGGTTCAACTCTGCCACGCCTCAGAACCCATGGCATCGACTGTTACCCAGGAAAAAAAGTCAATGCAACAACAAACCAAGCACTGCTTCTCCGACCAGGAACTTTGCACACGACTCTGCATGTCGACCAACAAAAAGAAAAGAAAAAAAGGTGGTTTGATTGATTGTTGCGCTTAAGAAAAAATCCCCAGTTTAGAGTTATTTTTTGGACCCCGCCCTCAGAGCATGGATACCCACCCTCGACTTGAATGTACGGTTCAGCCTGTTTGTTCATGGCCGCCTGTGACGATCCAATCCCGTCTTTCAATCACTGTTGTTCTGAGCTGCTCCTGTGTGCTGTCCTGGTGTTAAAAAGAAGAAAATATATATAAATATATTAATCGCTGAGTGTTGAGCACGGAAACGGCCTCAGTCACTAAACAAAGACCACTAAAACCTTAAAACATGAAGTATTTTTATATTTTCAGGTTTAACGACCAACTATTTTACCTGGAATGTGGATGACTGGTCGGAGCTGTATTTTGTTGGCATGAAGTAGTCTGTGGTGTTGTTTTTGTTTGTTTTAATCTTTGACTGAAGCTTTACGTCCATTTTGTGCTTCCTTTCTCGTTCGGCATGATGATGTCAGGGAGTCTGTGGGTTCCGGTTTAGCCTTCGTCGTGTGGTCAGACCTGACGGTGTTTGTGCTGTCTTTGTTGACTTCTTGTTCAGCTTCTTCCACGATGGCGGTGTTTTCTCTTCTGTTTTTTTCTCTTTTACTTAAAACTTGCAGCAGCTCCATCTGTGTTGTAGAGAAGTGATGTAGAGTGGAGAGCGGTTTGAACATGCACAGATTCTTAACGTATGCACAGTATTTTAAAAGTGCATTTTTAACATTTGCACATAGCGATTATGGAATTAAAGCTAATTAAATATTTGATTAAATTGGGCATTAACTCTGGCAGCTTCTACCACAGTGACTGTACAAAGGTCAGTTTAATGTCCTACAAAGGGTTGACGATAAGGCGTCAGCTTACAGGTTTGATTCTGTCTCCAGATTATCTTTAGTGATGTCTGAAGATTTCAGCTTTACAACCAGACGCGCAATAAATGTACCAACACATTTCTGCTGCAGCTGTCTCGTTAGCACAGCTCATGGTGTAGTTAAATCATTTGTTAGTTTTCATACTGAGAGTTACAGAGAAGATCGTTACCAAAATCATGTCCGTGCTAAAGGTTATCGCCAATATCTGAATGGAAGCTGAAGTCATTTAAAAATCAGGATTATTGAGGTTTCTCGCGTGATGTCATGAACACGTCGTCTGCCGTGGGCGAGATGCAACCACCATGGTTACTATGGAAATGTGTATTCCCGAACTGATTGGCCTTGGTTCCTGAGGTCTTTGGTTGAAATGGGTTGCCAAGACGGTGGAACACCAAAAACGTCTTAGCGATCACTTGTTGCTCACAGGTTGTCTGTAGTTTTTCATGTTTGCTAACTGTTAGCCCGGCTGTAGTAAAACTTGAAAAAGTGCGATGTGAACCAGAAATGATGGAGAAGGTTTGTGTCATACTTTGGACGGTGTTTGTTTTCAGGTCTGTTTCTTCCATTCGGACTAAGACCGCAGCAACATGTTAGGAACCAAAGTCATCACAAGGAACTTTGGACAGTTGGAGAATGCACATTTTCCTTAGCAAGGGTTAGTTACCACTGATCGGGCCGTAGACCTGCGTGGCTGACACTTTAGTAATCATTTACCCCTCGCAACTAGTCTGGAAATGATCAGGAAACAACCGGTGGATGGCAGATGGTTTCAGACTGGTCTCAAGTCTTATAATTATCTACGCTGACTCCATGATTGTCATGTGTCTACAGTGGTGAACAAGTCACATGGTTAAACCTCAGTAACCTGTCATTTCATAGGCTAAAGTTCCCTAAAAAATCCAAAGAACGTCATGTTTATCTTTTGGCTCCACATGACGACAAAACGAACGCTCATGTTAGAGCACTAGCTAGCATTAGCCAGAGGAAACACCAGTTTTATGTAACGAACATAGGTTAGCCAAACAGGAATATCAGATAATTTTACGATCTATCCACTATTTTAACGCGTTCAATTTAGTTACTTAAGCTAGCTAAACTAACTAGGACCGCTTGCCAATGTTATTGTGGGCGAAAACTGTGAATCCTAATTAGCCAGCTAGCAAAATTATCATTATTAAGTCTAAGACGATTGAGTTGAAGCAAAAGCTTTAAATTAAAATGGTAAATGGTAAATGGCCTGTATTTGTATAGCGCTTTTCTAGTCCCTAAGGACCCCGAAGCGCTTTACACATCCAGTCATCCATCATCCACACACTGATGGCAGCTACATTGTAGCCACAGCCACCCTGGGGCGCACTGACAGAGGTGAGGCTGCCGTACACTGGCGCCACCGGGCCCTCTGACCACCACCAGTAGGCAACGGGTGAAGTGTCTTGCCCAAGGACACAACGACCGAGACTGTCCGAGCCGGGGCTCGGACCGGCAACCTTCCGATTACAAGGCGAACTCCCAACTCTTGAGCCACGATCGCCCCACATCGAAGATGTGGTAACGTAGAGGGATTAAAGGCAGGGCGGTTAGCCAGCTAGCTGCAACGTCACACCGGCTATTCAGTGGAGTTCAAACATTTACAGCATTTTCTGTCAGTACTAACAAAGGTTTCCTGGATCTGCCAACAGTTCTGAAGCTTGACACGAGACATGATTTTGGTATCGAACATCTGACTGTCAGCATTAGGCTACGTCCTCATATACACGGGTATTTTTTAAAGCAAGGATTTCTTTTTGAAAAATATCAAGAGCGTGCCAGCAGGTGGCGATATAAGCCTCACTGCATAAAAATGCTGGCAGCTCAAAAGACTATAAACAATAAATGTTTACTTTGGGACCAAAAGGCCCAGAAAAAGTCACATTAACTAAATGCCTGTGTACATGTGGACAGGACCTTAAGCTAAACCAGTTTATAACGATTTAAATTTTGTTTTTGTACCTGTGGCCATCACATCTTCTGATTATGTACAAGCAAAATTAATAAAGACTGATCGTAGTCATTCGATGAGTATTTGACCCGAAAATTCAACCCACCGCGTGTCGTACTGTGAATTTCGATAGTTTTCGATAATTTAATGCTTGAATTGAAAACATGAAAGCTGGATGGAAACTTGACTGATGACTACAAAGGTGTTGGCTACAGCGATGGAAATAAAAGTTGTAATAAACAGCAGGAAGGAGACAGTTTCACTTCATTAAAGTAATGAAAGCAGCAGCCGGGTGACTCGCTCCACAGTAAGTTGAGTTTATTGATTTTGAGGCTCCTGTTTGTCTCACAAAGGCTTTTATTCTGAAAGGCTGAACGCCTAAACTTTGTTTGTTTTTATTGATTTCACTCTGTCTTCATGTTTTCTTTCTGCTGTTTTTATCACGTCTGGTATTTTGTCGTGATGTGCGGACTCAGAAACGCCGAGTCGACCTTCTGTTTGTATATTTCTGGATCACCTCCATTTATCTAAAAATGCCTTTTGCGTTCACTTTGATGCCACTTTATTTATTCGCAGCAGACGCTGATGACGTGTTTTTTATGGACTGCTTTACAAAAAGTGTTCATGCATTTTGACATTTTGCAACCTCACAGGAATGGATGTATTTTACCAGCTGAAATAAACTCATGTTGATGTCGTGCACTTCAACCTGCCACCTGCTGTTTGTGAGGTTTGTGCGCTGTGCCTGTGGAATTCTGGGTAAACAACACTCTTTATTCCTTAGGTGGTGTGTTCAGTCACAGCTTTGCTTCAGAAAGCTCGGGTTTAAGGCAGCTGCAGTCTGGATTAGGTCTGGTTTAATGGTGACTCTAAATCGGGTTTTATACTGGCTGCCATCGGGCTTAATGTAAGTGTAATTAAGTTTTTCAATAATTTAGACATGATAACAGCTTAATGTCAGCGTTCAATCTGATTTAAAGCTTAACTTTAAATCAGGTCTAACCTGAGCTTTAAGTAAAAGTTTAATCCAGGCTCTAAACCACATTTAAAACTGGTTTTAAATCTTCATACAACCTCAAATTGGATTTAAGTGTCTTAAAGGAGGCTTTAATTCAGGTTTAATGTCAGCTTTCAACCGTATTTAATTCTGGCTTCAAATTAGATTCATGTCTTGCTGTGAACCAGGTTTAGCTCTGATTAGAAGGGATTTATTGTCTCTGCAAAATCTGAATCACAGGTCAGAACAAAGGATGACAGAGTCTGGCAGTTTCACGTTTCTGAGCTCAGAGTATTAAACTGTAGAACAGTAAAAAGCCACCGAGCGTCACTGTGGACGGTGTTTGTGGTCTCTCGGAGGTCAGCCCGTAGGTGTTGGAGGAATCGGCCGAGCTCCTGAGCTGCACGCCGGGCGGCTGCGGTCACAGGACGCCGTGTGGGAGGGTGTGAACCAGCTGGAATCTCACACCACCGCTGGGAGGGAGTTTTCCAGCTGGAGCTCCTGGAGCATTCAGGAGCGTCGGTCCAAGCCACAGGATCGCCGCTCTGCAGGCAGGACGGTCCAGCAGCTCAGACTGCGAGCTGAGCAGACGTCAGGCCTTCATTCAGTTTCATCACAGCTGTCACGAGTTGCTTAGAGGATCCACTCGCAGGACTCCTGGGTAGCGTTCAAACAGAGATAGTTTATTTACAGATCTTCACCAAGTGTATGTACAGACAGTGCGAGGTTAGTGCTATATACAAGACGTGAGGGGCAGGGCTCCAGGGAAAACGGGGAAATCACACACGCGCTCAGAACAGCCTCTCTCCACTCCGCTAGCGACCTGTCACTCCTTCCACACTCCACACGGGGAAACACGGGGAAACACGGGGAAACACGGGGACGGGTCCGGGGAATCTGGGAACACGTTAAGTCTCTGGGACAGAGGCACGGGAAACTTGAGCTAGGTGTGTACTGACAAGAGCCTTCACAACAATCCAGCATTGAACAGCTGATCTCCTCCTAATATACCAGCTGGTCTGATGAGGCCCAGGTGTTCCCAATCCAGGAAGGCGTGGACCGAGGGCGTGAAGCCGCCATGAGTTCCGCCCCAGCAAAACAGGGGAGAGGAAAAAGAGAAGAGAAGGGGGGCTAAGAGTGAAGAGATGCTGATCTTGCCGATCCCGCAGGTCGTGACAACAGCTCCATGTTTCTGACAGTGGAGCAGAATGTTTCAGTGAAATTAGAGAACAAGTGTCTGTTTCATCGCAGCGCCTGCTGTTACCGACGCTTGGTGGAAACGTTATTATGGTCTGAAACAGGCGCCGTGGAGGGACGACGTCCTGTCCCGAACCCGTCACTGACCAGTGTTTGAGGGCAAAATCACTAAAGGACGCCGATGCTTTGATATGATTCATGAAAACTAAAACAAAATGTGTGGATTCAATTTAACTTTATTTATTTAACAGCTGTTCACAACAGGCCTGCAGGTGCTTTAAGGTGGAAAGCAAAGGCTCTGCAGTAATGAAGCCATGCGCCTGCTGTAGTTTTAAATGACGAAGCAGGTGGAGATCATTTTCAGCTCGTTCACTTCGAGTCACTCATGACTCTCCACGTAAACGCCCCCTGCTGCACTCCGGCTGAAGTGCAACCACTTCCTGTCCGACTACGGGAACTCGAACGGCGGCTCTGTCCTCGGCCTCTGACGCCGACCCTCGAGAACACTCGGTCCTCTTTAAGCCGCCTCTGTAATGTTGAAGTGTATTGTTTTGTATTTGAATCTGTTTTTCCTTTCAAAGTCTCCTATATGAGCAGATGTTGCGGCTGATGTGAACGTGCTGTAATAATCCTTCTGTTTCCTGCTTTTCCATCAAACTCCCACTTCTGGAGTTCACTCTTCTCGGTGTCCTCGAGGCTTTTGGGGTAAAAACATTACGTCACCTTCTCATTCACTTATCATCAAAAGCCTCGTAGTGCCATTAGCATTCTCCATAGTTTCCATTTAGCCGCTGTGTTCCTCCCTCGTCTTTCCACTACAGACAGATCCACATGTTCTGAATCACGTTTTCCTTTGATTTTCCGAAGCCGGGCTGCGATACGGCCCAGCGCAGTGGATCAGTGGGTTTCCAGCCTTTAGTCGGGACTCCTGCAGGTCCTAACTGCTCCTCTGATGTTCAAATATAACGTTAGCGTAATCTTAATAACGAATCAAAGGGCCTCCCAGGATGAAGGAGAAACAGGCCGGCTGCTTCGTCCGTGACCCGGCCAGATAAAACCGGGAGCGGGGAGCTGTTGTTTGTTGTTGGTGTAATTCTGGCTTTGATGGTGAGATGACCAGGGCAATTTGGACGGTCCATTTGGGTGCGAAGGCTTCAAGGTGGCGGGATCAGGTCAAGCGCAAAAAAACAGACACGAAACGGGCCGTTATCAGAGGTTTTCAGCCCCGCCCTCCCACCGCCAGAATTATTGTTTCAAAGAAGCTGAACCCCGGACACACGAGTCGAAGCACAGACGTGCAAACAGATGTTTTTCTGATCGCTTTAAAGCAGAACACACTGAAAAATTTACCTGTTAAATCTCCTCAATTTCCCCAATAAATCCTGACTGATGTGTCAATAAAAGCACGAGTGCGTGTTTGGCTTCAAAGTGAAAGCAGGAGGACGGAAACGGTCTCAAAGGTCCATTTTCCACGTTTCCACAATCACAGAGAAGACCAAGGACGCGACTCCCATCACGTCAGCAACAACAACAACAGCTCGAGCTGCAGAATGAATGAAAACTGCTCTGCCGGGATTCAAAGTTCAGGTTTTTACACCTGAGTTTAAAATAATCGGACGAGTTTTTTTAGGTTCTTCAGGATGTTTGGCCTCCTTTTATCCAAAAGGATAAAAATACAATTTCAGAGTCGGTCACATCAACAGCCACCTAAATTCGTTTTATAGGGTTAAAGATGCTTCAATAATACAGAGAAACTATCAAACACTCGGCGACAGTGGGAAAGAAAAACTCGAGCACTGCTCTTCACCAGGTTTGCTCAAAACATCACCAGATACATGAAGAAAGATCTGGAGTTAAATCCTCCTCATGCTGTGGGGCAGGTTAGCAGAGGTTAAAATATTTGCACTGTGATGAGTTTAAAGACCCGAGGATTTCATCATTTCGTGATTTGATTCATGCTCTCAGCCAAGAACGGTGAAGTCGCTGTGAGGGTTAGCTCCCTGAGCGCTGACGCCGGCATGACAGCCGACGCAACGACAAACCATTTTACGACTTTCTCGATCTGGACGCGTCAGTAATGCTCTTATTTGGGACATGAAGGAGTGAAGCTGTCGTCTGAGCTGATGTTTGAACCAAATGTGTTTTTTTTCACCAGATGTGAAGCTCAGACGGTTCCTCAGAGCTCGCCGGTGCCTTTCCCTCCGACCTGAAAGGTGCTTGAGGCGCTCTGCATCCATCGCAGTGTGGACTCGAGTCCCCCGGGGCTCCTCTGTGGACCCCGATGTGGAAGCGAGGGATAAAAGGTTTACAAAGAGAGGCAGTCTTATCTTATCTCACTGCCGCTGACTTCCTCCCCACACAGATATGACAGTTTAATGGCGCCCGTCACATGCTGCCACCGGCCACAAAATTACCCAAAATTCAGCAGGAGCCGGAGGTGGGAGGGCGGCAGGGGTCACAAAGAAAACCTCGACTGTTTAGGGAACCTTGCAGAGCTGGATGTGGATAAAAACCATAAATCAACATCTTTGTCATCCATCAGGATCTTCAGAGTCACAGTTTGAACTCAGCATCTTTCCACCTGCACAATCAGGTTTATTCTGTCCACAGCTGCAGTCTCTGAGTATTACACAGTATCTAGTGATCATTCGTGTGGTGTGAACGATCAGCTGAATGTAAGACATTTATTTTTGTCCTGTTTGGAGGTCTCTTTCTAAAACGCCTGATATGTACATGAGAATAATAACTTTATGAATTCAGAAATCACCTTTCAAAGCGAAGTTTATGAAGTGAAGCTGGAGGTTCAGTGTCAGGTTTACAGAGTCGGTAACGATGAAGCTGACAGCGGAAATAAAACAGCATGAAACAAAAACATTGCTGCTGCCTCGTCACCAGCAGGTAAGGAGGCAGAAATAAATGGAGCGCTGCTTTAAGCCTCCTGGGCTGCGTTCATTAAAGAGGCGTATCTGAAGCCTGTCACATGAGTCCCAGCGAGCTGTTGGCTTACAGGTGTCCACGCTGCTTCCTGTTGGGAATCCTGGCAGGAAGTAGTGCTCCACGCTGCTTGACCTGAAGACTCCGTCAGGGTGGAGATTGCAGAGCTCTCACCGCACCACTTCAGCTTCCGCCTGATGTCCACTCTGACTTCATGACCCTTCCTCACATTTTCAGGCTGAGGGGACTGACGAGGGTCTGCTGCACGTCGTCACCGGCAGTAATGAATGTGACAAACGACATAAACATGAAGACATAAAGAAGATGTTAATCTGAATGAACCTTCTGGAACAAATGTCCTGCTTTATATAAACAACAGTAAAAACGGGGTTTCCTGAGGACAGCAGCAGGAGGTGCTCACTGAACAGGTTTGTGAGGAGTGACAGCAAGAGAAAGAAACTGATATTAACAGAGTTTACAGATTTGGGACAGCTGCTGTTCTGCAGTTCTGTGCATGTTTTGAAATTTACAATGTGTTATATCTATATATATAATAATGTGTGCCCTGTCAGTGCGCCCCAGGGCAGCTGTGGCTACAGTGTAGCTGCCGTCACCAGTGTGTGAATGGGTGGATGACTGGATGTAGTATAAAGTGCTTTGGGGTCCTGATGGACTGAGTAAAGCGCTATACAAATGCAGGCCATTTACCATATATATTTATTATATTTCTTAAATGCAAATCTATTTATTTGCATTTACTAAACAAGGTAAACAGTTGATTTAACAGGTAAATGTCAAATCAAAAGCGACGTTTGACCCCTCAAGGTTCAGGTTCAGGGTGCAGATGAGTCCACATCCTGTGCAAAGCCTCTTCCAGATGTTTGTGTAGCTGCTCTGTAATGATTCAACTGATCTGCAAAAACTACAGGAAATAACCTCTAAAATATTTACATAGAAAATATTGGAGTGAAAGCAGAAAGTAGCAGAGTAACTGGCAGTAAATGTACTGAGTTACATTCCTTTCAAAGCTGTGGGGGGGGGGGGCACCTCAGCTAAATACACCCCTGCAGCCAAGTGGCATGTGAGTACTTCCACAGTACTTTGGAGTATTTGTACCACTCGCGCTTTTACTTCATGTCTGTGCTGACTTTATGAGCTCACCATCATCACGCGTGGATTCCTCCTGGTGCTTTCCTCTCCTCCTCCTCCTCGCGGTCACGCGCTTGTGCGTGAACTTGGAGTATCTAGGGAGGGGGTGGGCCCGGCGTGGATGACATCAGCACCCTGCAGGATATCTGGCTGCAGCGAGCGGAGGCTTCACTCGGGCTTCGGGAGAACCAGCAGCAGCATGCGGACCGCGCGTGGAGTCCCGCGCGCCGTGGACCTGGACACGGACTGCGCGGACCCGTCTCTGCGCCCCGCGCGCTCTTACGGTTGCTAAGGTCTTTCTGGATACCTGCGTGGGGGTGTGGCTCGTGGACATGGAGCCCTCTTCCCTCCTGGCCGTGTTGGCGCTCGTGCTCTCCGTAGGCTTTGGGACGGAGGAGGGGGCGTGTCAGCACTGCTTCCTGCTGCGGCCGGTCCCCGGGGACGGTCTGCCGGTGGAGGCTCTGCAGGAGGACCCGGACCCAGCGCTGGACCCCACGGAGCGGGACCTGAACGTCACGGAACTGCGTGGCTTGCTGGGAGCCCGCTTCGACCCGCGCTTCATGTCCGCATCCCCGCCGCAGGAGCCCCCGGACTCCCCGGGGGTCCCGGAACCGCCGCGCGGCCGGAAGCTGCGCCGCCGGCTGCAACAGTGGCTGTGGGCGCGTGCCGCGTGCCCGGTGCAGCACGCCTGGAGTGACCTGGGCGCGCGCTTCTGGCCGCGCTACGTGAAAGTGGGCAGCTGCTCCAACAAGCGCTCGTGCTCGGTGCCCGAGGGCATGCTGTGCACGCCCGCCAGAGCCGCGCACGTGACCCTGCTGCGGTGGCGCTGCCGGCGCAGGAACGCGCTCCGGTGCGCGTGGATCCCGGTGCAGTACCCACTCATATCTGAGTGCAAGTGCGCTTGCCCGAGCTGAGACTCTCCACTCACACCCGCATCACACCTGTACGTGACATCATCACAGGCGTGGACAGCAGAGAACAGACTGGTTTTATTTATTCATCACGGCATCCTGTAAAATCACGTGTTTGACTTTGTCTTCTGTTCGAGAAACAAAAAAGTGTCAAATTTGTTTTTGCAAGAAATGTAAAATGTTTTCCGTCACAGCAGCCAAAACCCTGAACGCAGCGCGCGCCTGCGGGTCCACAGACCGGCGCGCGTCTGCGGGTCCACGTGGAGTCAGTCTGCTCAGAATAAGATCAATGCAAAAGATCCAGAATCTGTTTTATGTCCTCAGAAAAGTACAAATGGGTGGAAACGAGCAGCGCCGCAGGAACATTTGTCACATTCAGGTGACTTTACGTGTTTTTTTTCTGCTTGATTTAAGGTGGAAATGTTTGTTAAAGGAAAACCTGCAGATTCCAGCTAAATGATGTAACCGAGAAAATTATTATCGTTTATTATCAGTGATTTATTCTTGTCATTTCTTTGGAGAAATAAACACATTTACCACAAGGTGGCAGCGTTTTAGCAGTTTTATATCTGTGTTGTGTTTAAATGTTTGTGTTTAATAGAGACGCTGAACGCTTCCTGTTCACGAAACAATCGCTGAGCAAGACAAGAACGTCGTTTCGGTACGAATGAGTTAAAACTAACATGAATAATGTGGGATCGTGTTATTTAAACCAGAGTTTCCGCTCACAGACAGCAGGGAGGATGGAGGGGCGGTGGACGGCTCCAGCAGGCTCTCCTCTGCACGTAATCAGGTGGAGGCGCACACCTGTGCCGCTGCTGCTGCTGCTGAACAGCTACAGATTTTCTTTATGTTCTTCCTGTAGGTTGAAGATTAAGATTGAAAGATTAAATTCTATAAATCCAGCTGATTATTGTCCATCAGAAATACGTGCGCGACTTCTCATCAGATTCACGTCACGCATTCAGCTTCAGTCTGAACCTTTGATATAGTTTTATTGTTTGTTGTCTTTATGTCCGTTTTCTCTCTAAAATCCTGAAAAACTTTGAAAACATTAGTGAGTGAGGGTGATGTCAGGATGCAGTTTGGAATAAAAAAAACTTTGTATTGTTGAAAAAACAGCAAATCCTCAAAAACAAAAGAGCTGAAAGTGTAAAATGTTTGAGAGCAGGAAG
The DNA here is from genome assembly GCF_000239375.1 of Pundamilia nyererei. Classification (NCBI taxonomy): domain Eukaryota; kingdom Metazoa; phylum Chordata; class Actinopteri; order Cichliformes; family Cichlidae; genus Pundamilia; species Pundamilia nyererei. The sequence continues at coordinate 135,581 of NW_005187780.1, read as the reverse complement.
AAGCTTTGATCCAAACGATTTAACGCTCATTTAGTTTCAGTTTAAAACCTGCAGCAGCGGCTCAGAGACGAGAAGCTTCTCTGTGCGGTCGCTGCCACAGACCTGTGTCTGTAAATCACTGCAAAATATTAGAAAACATCAAGTTTGAGTGGTTTGCGTAGCACAAAGACTTTAAACCAAGGAAATCAGTAAAAATGTGAGAAACAGCATCAGTCCAGGAGCTCGCAGATCACTGAAAAACCTCCCGGTCTCACTGACACAATCAGTGACCCTGAGCAGCTTAGAGACGTGGACTTCGTCTTGGACCATGTGAGGAGCTCTACGGACCACAGCTAAACCACTGTGAAGATCTGAATCACATATTAAGTAAAATAATGTTCGTGAAACATTTCTGTCCGAAAGTGGCACAAAAACGCAAAGTTTCAAATGATCAGTTGAACGTGAAAAACCTCCAACAGGAACACGTCTGCAGCCCATCGTCCTCCAAACATGAGCTCAATGAAACGAAGTGAAATAAATCTGCCATGTCTGACGCGTTTTCATGATTTCAGGCCGTGTTTTGTGGCACAGTTACATAAATGATGAGTTCACTCGGAGTCACGCTGAGTCTGTGCAGCAGAGACGGAGCGCCTGGAAAACAGACTGCAGGTGGGATGAGTGGGAGATGTCGGATGTCACACCCACGTGTTTCAAGGGTTTCACTGCAGTGCGAGGAGACAGTCGGCATCTGTGGCCACCCACCCGGCTGGCCCGGCCGCCGCCGGCGTCCCCGCCCACACGTCATAAACCCCATGTTCAGAGGAGACTGCCAGGAGCCGACGCGTACACCGCAGTCCGCGTGCCGTGCTGGACTGCCTGTGGTGCAACAAACGTGTCAGTGTGTAAAATCTGTAAGCACAACATTAGTAACCAGAGACAGACGATGAGCAGCACACAGACACTCACGCTGTAGAAATATACTTTCATTTCTATATAAAATGTCACAAACGTGCAGAGTCTCTCTCTGTTTTAGAGTCGACACATTTTTTCCTCCATTTCTGGAATTTCCTGAATTGTTTTCCTTTTTCCCAACAGGCAGACGCTTCCTGCAGCACTTTATTCTACATCGAGTGTAGTCAAGAATATGTTTGTAGTTCCTCTACAGCAGGGGTCCCCAATCTCAGTCCACGAGGGCCGGTGTCCTGCAGGTTTTAGATCTCACCCTGGGTCAACACACCTGAATCACATGCTTAGTTCATCATCAGGCTTCTGGAGAACCCCAAGACATTTTGAGGAGGTCAATCATCCATTTAAATCAGCTGTGATGGATCAAGGACACATCTAAAACCTGCAGGGACACCGGCCCTCGTGGACTGAGATTGGGGACCCCTGGTTTAAAGACTGCACGAAGCACCGATCCTCCAATCACAGACCGGCACGCCCCGAGCACAGCAGGACACAAGCTGATCACGAGTGTTTAGCCTCTGCTGGGTTTTCAGCAAAGCCCGACTCGCTCCTGGTGGTTCCTTTCTCAAAGAATCTGGGTGTAGCCAAGGGTGGAGCGTGTTGGACTCTGTGGTCTCAGATGTGGTTGTCTTGGCTTCATCAGATGGCGACCTCCAGCTTGGGGTAGTTTGCAGCTGAGTGCGAAGCATTAGGAATGAGAATGAGCACCTCCCACTCAGAGAAAAGGGTGGAGCAGCGTGAGGAGTTTCCAAGGTTTCTGGACATGTACAGGTCATACTGTACAAGGCAGCATGCGTCATTGAGTATATGTGTGTGTGTGTGTGGGGGGGGGGGGGGGGGTGTGTGTGTGTGTGTGTGTGTGTGTGTGTGTGTATGTGGGTGTGTGTGTCTGTAGAGTAAACACAGTCAGGGTCTACTGGTCAGAGGTCAGATCCTCGGGTCGTGGCGGGGTGATGCAGATGATCGCTGAAGGTCAGCTGCTGGATGTCTCACAGCAGCAGGCTGATGGCAGTCTGGCTGTATTTGTGGCAGCAGGGAGACGCCTCCGTCTGCAGACACAGAGCTGCTGAAGAGTCTTTTTCAGGTTTTTATTCAACAATTATTTTTTTTAGCATATTTTTTACTTCTATCATTTCTCATAACCCTTAATGTTATTCATGTAATATTACTTTGATTCTGACTAAACAGAATGTGTCCAACGTTTAGAATAAATAACGCGCTCAGGTACAAATTTAATGATAACTTCATATTTTTCATTTTCAGTTATTTGGATGCGACTGTAGCATCAGGAGCAGCCACAAGGGGGCAGTAGTGTGCAGCTTCCTGCGCTCCTCCATCAGTGAACTAACCATAACTTCTCCACCTGTGAGTGAAGGTGTGTCTCATTCTGAGTCCTCAGGACAACAGCTGCATTACCAGGAGTCGGAGAGAAGCGGCGTCCTCCATCGCTGTAGCGTGCAGCTCGGGGGGGGGGGGG
>NW_005187780.1:125174-132925 GCF_000239375.1 Pundamilia nyererei | reverse complement strand
GAGTTTTTCATGAAAACCTGGAAGCTCAAAGTGACGGAAACAAAGCTGCAGTTCCCCTGACGTCCACTGGAGGCTCCACACTGAGTCAGACCCACAGAGTTAAAATGAACTCGTCCACAGCCCGATATAAAATCTGTCTCTGTGCATCATTTTACCCCAATGTCAGTTTCACGATTAGGGTGTGGCCTATCTGACCACGCCCCCTCATGATTAACTCTGAGGCCTTAAGCCAGGGGTCCCCAATCTCATTCCACGAGGGCCGGTGTCCTGCAGGTTTTAGATCTGATCCTGGGTCAACACACCTGAATTACATGATGAGTTCATCATCAGGTCTCTGGAGAACTTCAGGACATGTTGAGGAGGTCATTTATCCATTTAAATCAGCTGTGATGGATCAAGGACACATCTAAACCTGCAGGGACCTCGTGGACTGGGATTGGGGACCCCTGGCTTAAACCGTTTAAAATTCATCTCAGAAATATCATCTCAGGTTTTTTAAAGACGTGTTTATGACTTTTCAGCTGATTCCAGTTGGAGGAGCTGCGCCTGTAAAACACCTTTTTATCAAATTCAGTACAAAAAACAGAAAAAATGAAGAAACATTGACGAGGTCCTGCTACCTGTATTATATTTATGTCTATATTTAAAATTTTACCATTTTTATTGTCATAAAATCAAAACAACTATTTCAAGAATCTGCGAAACACTAAAACGTATGTTACTTATTAGAAATAATAAACTGAATTCCTATTTTTACAGTCTGAGCCGACACGTCTGTGAGAACTGAGAAGTTATCAGTCCAGTTTGTATGTTAATGGAACGATAACCACGACGATAACCATGACGATCATGTGCTTCACTCTCGTTTCTCCTTATAGAGTCACCGTTAAACATAAAGAAGAAACCGTTTATTTATGGCTGCTGTGGCATCAACCTGACAACAGATTTGATTTCATTATTTATAGTTTCTGAAATCTCTTGGTTTGCTTATTAAAATACAATTTTACAAAAATCATTAAACTTTTTTAATTTCAGTATTTTACTTTGTAATTGACTTTTTAAAATTATTCATCACATTCCCTGTTAATTATTATTAAATCACAATTAAGGCGTTTTTTTAAATTCTAATATTTATTCATGGTGTTTTATTTTGATCTTTTTAATATTGTTTTGAAAAACATTTTAATTATAATTTATTCATTTTAAATGTTTAAAATATTTGCTTTTTATTTTAAACATATTTTTAAAACAGTCTATTAACATGTAATTTTATTTACAGGTTAATGTCCTTTTTAACACAAGAAAAATCAATTCTGCGTTTATCACATTATTACAGGAGCTGATTTATCAACAGTGCTTTGTCTCAGTTGGACCTCCGTTCATGTGACCTGATGATGTCACTGGTGTGACATCATATGACCTACGTATGACCTGCAAACTTCCTGTTAACTGCATTCATTTAAAACTTTTCCTGGTCATCAACCGTCAGCGAGCACCTGCATCCACTTTGCTCTCTGTGCAGCGCTGCCACCTGGTGGTGAAACACGGCAGCGCACAGACACACCGAGCGAGCCGTGAAGTTTCAGGTGCTTCCGGTTTATTTCAGGCTACAGGTGCGTGACGCTAAAAGCCAAAATGAGCACCCATAGATCGTTACATATCACATGAAAGACATATTTACAAATATAAATTAACACATATTTCACCTCCAAAAGACACGGCGATGGTTTCAAATGGTACAAAACTGCTAAATATATATATGTACATATATAGAAGTGATTATGGGATGTCTCATGAGCTTATACTGCACGTAGTGCACGAAACACTGTCGATACCACACTGAGAACGACACACATTCGTAACAGCTTTGGTCCAAAGAGAACTGAAAGACGACGGAGGAAACTTCTTTTTTTAAACATGCTGCCCTGGAAGAAGCCACGTACGTCCAACAAACACAAATGTCCTCCTGGAGCTAATCCTGCCGAGCGGCGGTCCAACAGTCCTGCTGTGAGGGGGGAACCTGAGGCACCGGAGAGGCGCTGTCCACCTGTGAGTCCAGACCCCGTTTAGACACCCATCAGACCTGAGGAGGCGAGCACACAAAGCCTCCTGAAGGACGCCAGAGTAGTCGGACTGTGCTGTAAGCGGCGTAGCACCAAAACGCATCCGTGACGCGGCCCGAGACGCTTCAACGATGTGAGAAAAACCGAGCGGACGGTTTCCATCATCTTTTTATCGGGCGACTGAACAAAAAGGATTTTCGGACGAGAAACAAACCAACTCATAGTGGCGTGGTTTCACGTGGCTTCACACCTCGGAAGCCACGCCTCGGAGCCGCTGGCTGTGACAGTCAGTGACAGCAGCTGTGGATGTGGGCGGCGTGTCGCTCAGAAACAATCGGATCAATAATTCTGTCTTCCAGGGTTTTTTGGCTGGTCTGTGGGGAAGCTTGAGTTGATCAGGAAGCGCCGAGAAGGACGTCACTTCCTTTCTAAGCAGAAGCAGAGGGTGCAGAAGCCTGCGCCAGCTTCGAGGGGCTTCCAGCCAATGAAATCAATGTGTCATTTACGACATCATCAAAGCCTCATCCTGACTTTGGTTTGGTCTCAGCTGCGTGGGACCTCGGCCTGACCTACTTTCATACCTGAACACCTTCCTGACAAACACCTGACGCTCTCTGTGTTTAAGACAGAGAGAAACCAGAGGTGAGGCGGGAGTGTTTATATGCGGACAACGAGCAGCTGTTTGTTTGCTCGACCTGAGCGTGCTCCGTACAGACGAAACTTTAAACTGCGAGGACGATCCTGCAGTTCAAACAAACATACAGACTTTTCCCTCCACGATGGCAGCAATCAGCTGTTAGGTTCATTAGTGTGGAGTCAAACTGTGCTCGTAAATCTTTTTAGAACTTTGTAAACTAAAATATCTAAAGAAACGTTATGTTTGTGCATCTGTAGATGAGAATTTGTGTGTCTAAAAAATATTTACACAGGTTACACATTTTTTTTGTTAAGGTTACAGATCTGAAGTGTAAACCTCTCTGCTCCCTCACTCTGTCACTTTTAACTTACAAGTACAAATTTTGACCCAATTTTCTTCCTTTCAGCTGATTGGTCAATATCACGTGAATCACAAATTTAACAATCCAATCAGAGAACAGATGGTTTGGCTGTCAGAGTGGAGCTTGACTGAGCTTCAGGTCCTGGAAGGGTAATACATTTTACCCTTCCATTTCGTGACGGTGGGCGCTGGCTGCAGAACAGAAACAGAACGGGATGAGCAAGAGGGGTCAGAGGTCATGAGACAGATAATCGTAATTATCGTTACAAGCACAAATTCTCAACTTTAGATACAAAAAAGTAACATTTTCACATAGTTCAGTTTAAAACTGTGTTTGTCAATCAGACGACGACACAATATTTATGAGCTTAATCTGAGCCCTACATTAGCGCCCCCTCCTGGCAGTCGTAGTGTATTACATCTCAGAGGAAGGGAACATTTTGTTTTATTGACTTTTTTTAATGCATTTTCCGTCCTAACAGGAAGGTAGGAAGGTCTAAAAAGGTATGAAAGTCGCCTGACCTCTGACCCTGTGAAGGTGACCGGTTTGCAGGTTAAAGGTCGGCAGACTGATCACAGGTGTGAACGGGGTCTGAACGTCAGGGTTCCTACTGCCGACTGTCAGGAGCTTCCTGCTCTATCCGATCTCTCCACCGTGTTTTTGTTTCTTGGAACCGAAGGGTCGCCCTGGAGGCGCCGGGAATGACTGCGTGTTGGATTTCCAGAGAGGTGTAGGAACCCTGAGCTGTTCTAGGAAGCGAGCAGACGCCCGGCTCAGTGGTTCCGGGAGCTGAAGAAGCCCACGCTGGTTGGCGACTCCTTCACTGTCACCGTGATGAAGTTGGCTGTGACGTCTGTGACGAACACGTGTTCCAGGAGGCTCCGCGCCGGCCTCCAGTCCGTCTCCGTGTCAGAGTCGGTGGCGTTGTTGCCGCGGCTGGGTCTGCTGTTGCTAGGAAACAGAGGGTCTTCCGTCTCTGACTCGCTGGTGCTAGTCTCGTCGGAGTCGCCGGTGCTGAGCTCGTTCAGGTTCCTGTTCTGAGAGCCGAGCACGTGTTTACGGCCGTCCTGCCTCACGCCACTATTCCCTCGAGCAGCGCCACCACCCGTCAGTTTGTCCTTCGTCATGCCCTGCTCTGGAGCTCCGCCTCCAGTGCGAGCATCTTTCGCTCCTCCTTTTATGACCATCCCACTGCCACTACTCCGTGGGTTCGCTCTAGCTACCGCCACCCCGCTAGTGTTGCTTCCTTGAAGGCCGCTCGTGGGCGGCAGTTTGCCGACGCTCTGCAGGTTAAGGGCGCGGAGGCTCAGCGCCTGGCTGGCTCTGTCTCGGGGCGACGGCGATGCTGACGATGGCGGTTTGGACAAACTCGTGCTCAGATGCTTGTGTGGAGCCACCCCGCTCTGACCACCGCTGCCATCCTGCCTCCTCTGAGCCAGCAGGGGGCGCTGCACCACTGCGCCTCCTCCAAAGCTGCTGTGCAGTCCCAGCGACCCAGAGGCTCCGCCCTGCTTCACAGGCGTCACCTTAAAGCCGTCTCCTCTGCCGATCTCCGGGACGGAGCGCTTCAGCTCTGACAGAGAGTTCTTATTCTGTGCGGTGGGCGTGGCTTTGTTTTGGGAGGTGGAGCTTGAGGACAGGGAGGAGGTTGAGAGCGAGCGATTGGTCCAAATGCAGCCGAGCCCACCGGGTTTGGAGGCCTGGGAGAAGGAGGCAGAAGAGGTCTGGGAGGCGGAGCCGGCCTCCTCTCTGGCGCTCCGGCTCAGGCCAGTGTAGGTGAAGCTGGCCGGCTGCAGTGGCTTCTTCACGCTGGCCCGCGGCTCGTCTCTGGGCAGCTGGTGGTGGCGTGGACCGGGTGGAGAAGGCGGCGGGGGAGGGCGGCTCTTTGCCTGCCTTAGAGCCCTCAGGTCGGGGTGCAGCGGCTTCCTCCCTCGCTTCTTCTTTCGGGGGGTGTCAGGTTTGGCGAGCAGGATCTGAGGCCTCTTCTGAGGGACGGGGTGGACGCGGGGGGCGGGCTTCACCTTCTTTGTGTGCTCTTCATCCTCTGAGGAAGACGAGGAGGCGGTTGATGACAGGCCAGAGGAAGAGGAGGACGAGGAGCGGTCGTCCTTCGTGACGGTGGGCGCTGGCTGCAGAACAGAAACAGAACGGGATGAGCAAGAGGGGTCAGAGGTCATGAGACAGAATCAGGAGGCGGGGTCGGCGTGTTTCACCTGAATCTTTCGAGGTCGTCCTCTCGGCCTCTTTCCCTTCTTCTGAAACAGAAGCTCGCGCTCCTGTTCTCTGGAACAGATCGAAACAAACGTTATTTAAACACGCAGACAGCAAGTCCAAATATTCAACACGTCGTTCTTTCATAAAAACAAGCGTGAAATGATTCGTGAACTGACGCGCGTCACATGTGACAAAGATCTGTCAGTTTGTCTATTTCTTTGATTCTGCTGCTTGTTTCCATTCATTAAAATCATAAATATGAAATTAAATAGTTACATGTACATATATTTATATTTTTCCTTAAATGAAAGTGACGAGAGACGAGAGCGGTCAGAGAGAGGGAGGGGCCGCAGGTTGGACTCGAACCTGGGCGCCTGCTCACCCATCAATATGAAATTACATATCGAATATATATTTATTACATGTCCACATAATATAATTATTAAATTGCAATTTTATTATTAAATACATTCAATATACATCATTCTTTTAAAAGTAATTTGAATATTTGTTATTATTACTATTAGTGTTTAATACATATTAATTATTTTATATATTATTTACATAGATTTCTGTTTGAATACTAGAATAATAATCTATTAACATATAATATGTAACACATTTAAAATACCTAACAGATAATAACATCCATCCATCCATTCGCTTCCACTTATCCTTTTCAGGGGCGCTGGAGCCTATCCCAGCTGTCATAGGGCGAGAGGCGGGGTCCACCCTGGACAGGTCGCCAGTCTGTCGCAGGGCCAACACACAGGGACAGACAACCAATCGCTCTCACATTCACTCCTATGGGCAATTTGGATTCATCAGTTAACCTGTCCCCACTAACTGCGTGTCTTTGGACTGTGGGAGGAAGCCAAGAGTACACGGGGAGAACACGCAAACTCCACACAGAGACCTTCTTGCTGTGCAGCAACAGTGCTAACCACCGTGCTGCAGAATATAATAACATATTTCTATATTTTTAATAATAAATTAAATCTATTAATTACATTATATAAATATGTAAAGTACGTAATATACATATTTTTAGTCTTTTAATAATTTATTTATTGACGCCATCATTAACTTTTTAAAATATATATCTATACATTTATCTTACTGTGACAGTAACGTTTACTAATAATGAATGAATAATTACATGTATTTTAATATGTAATTCATATGTATATTAGAGACAACACATTTTTATATTATTTTAAATCTTTTTGATACTAATAATCGCAGGACTTTTTATTTCAGTAATTATAACTATCAGTAAAATGAAATATATAATTTATAAATTCTGATATGACGTGTTTAAATTTTTATAAATATTAAATAATATTAAATAAATTTTGTTACTATACAACCTTTCTTAACAAAGTTACTTTTAACTGCTTATTTAAATTATGATTAAAAACATTACAAATATTAAGGTGTTTAACTAATGAGTGGCTGGGAGGAGCTCCCTGACTGCTCCTCTCTCAGGCCCTTCAGGTGAGCTTCCACGCAGGTGGACGTGGAGCACACCTGAGTTTACCTGCAGTCTGGGGACAAACTGACCTCTTGTGAAAGGCTGCCAGCAGCCGGGGGTCCAGAATGTTCTCCTCGGGCTCCCAGCTGTTGTGCCTGAAAACACGACAAACATTTCACATTCAGGACGGACACGAGCGGGTTTTCTGTGTGGAGCCATCACGGAGGCCCACGCACAGCTGCCAGCGTTATCCACAAATACAAAACATGTCAGCAAATCAACATCAGGCTGCTCGGTGGCGCAGGACCGGCCGAGCCTCAGCTGCTGCGGCCCTGGAGCTGGACGTGTCCGCCGGCAGGCCGTGGATCGACGCCGGGCGTGCTTCTCCCCCCGTGTGCCGCGGTAGGAGCCTCGGTGGCGGCGCGAACCGAGCCGCGGCCCGGCTTTGTTATGACCGTTAGCCGTTAGCAGCTAGCGAGCTACTTACTTGGAGGACCATCCTCTCCACTTCACCAGGTACTCGAACTTTCCCTGCGGAGACAGAACAGTCACAGCGGGCCGGGCCGAGCGGAACCACACAACACCCGGGCCACCGGCGCTGAGCTTACCTTCCTGGGCCGCTTACTGAGGATACACTCCGCGTCAAACACCTGGCCGACGGTGACCCCCTCCATGGCTGCAGCTCCCCGCACTACCAGCGCGTTTCTTCTTGCCGGCCACCGTACTTCCCCTCACAGCGTCAACGACCAGAGCCAGGTTAGCCGGTGAATCGAATCGGCCTCCAGATTACTACTACTAATAATGATAGCATTATAATTATAATATACTAGAGCTGGGCGATATAAGATTTTTTCATATCACTATATGTTTTTTTCATTTCAGGCGATAACGATATCTATCACGATATCAGCCAAATAACTATATTTGTAAGATTTAAATGTGCCGTTGCTCACAAGTAAAATGTGAAATAATCAGCAGCTTGTTTTTATTTAAATATTTATT
>NW_005187780.1:111108-120053 GCF_000239375.1 Pundamilia nyererei | reverse complement strand
AAAAGTTATATCGCGATACATATCGTTATCGTTCTAATGCCCAGCTCTATAATATACTGTAATAATTTATATTATTGTTGTATATATTTAAGAACTCTAATTAGAAAATACAAATACATATGAACATAAAAGTATATTTACATTTTTTTACATAATAAAAATACAGAAATGTAGATGAACATGTGCTTTTAACCTGGTGTAACCTGCAGCAGGCTGAAAGGAGAGAAAAACTCAGAGGTTTCAAGAATGACTTTCTAACATTTTAAACTTCAAGCATCATTTCAGCTCAGAGAAAACAGCTGAGTTTCTCCTGATCCCCTGACGCCGTCATTAATGTGTAAATTCAGGATCCACTCCTGCTACACTAGTTAGCGGTTACAAACCAGCTGATCCTAATGGGAGAAGCAGGAAATGCAAACATGTACAGGCAGAGGCGGAGCAAGACATTCCACTTCTTGCTCCGCCTCTGCCTGTAGGCCTACATGTTTTCAATTTAGTTCAATGTCATTTTCCAGAAGTGAAAGTAAACATGTGAGGGAGCAGAGCTGCAGTTGCGTCCTCTTTGTCTCTGAAAGAAGATTCAGCCGAGTCCATCAGGTTTCTCTGAGCAGCAGTGGTTAGTGCAGCTGATCGCTCTGTTCATCACAGTCACATTGGCTCAATAAAAATGTGCTCATATAGCCACAGATCCACTGTAGAAACATGGAGCTGCTGTTTAAAGGGTCTCATGTGGCACTGCTCAGGACTTTGGAATAAACCTCTGGGTGTCCACAAGTACCTCCTATCTCATATTCCTAACCTGCTTTCCTTGACCTCGATGAAAACACTGAGGTCAAGGAAAAGTTGGTAGGAGATATGATAAGGACTTAGGAAAAGAGAAGAGCCGTGCGCTGAGAACTGCAGAAGACGCTGATCTTACTTAAACGGGTTAGAACACATGTTCGAACGTGCCAGTGTTTTATGGAGGTCATATAAACCAAACAAAAACCTAACAAAGAGGCTCAGAGTCAGTTTGTGAGTGAAATTTGTGAGCAGAGGTATTTTTGTAGCTGGTGTTACAGCCTGTGTGTTTGTAGGAGTTTCACGTTCAGGAGGACATTTAAATGAGTCATACAAAAATTTATTTGTATGACATTAAGTTTACTGCCAACTGCACAAAACCTACCTGTTGTAGTTGTGATATTTGCTGCTAGGAGAGTTTATTTTCAGGAGCGGTGTCATCAGAACAAATGCATTATCAGCTCAAAGCTGTTATCATAGTGTTCAAACTAAAACAATCCATTTTCATGACTGCTGATCAAATTCAGGGTGCCAGATGAAACTGGGCGAGAGGCGGGGTACACCCTGGACAGGTCCGACTGTGCCATTTGAGCACACACTAATAAAAAACTTGCAATGCAAAAGACTACTTTTACAATTTTTTTAATAATATTAAATTCAATTAAATTTTATTTATACAGCTCAAATCACAACAACAGTCGCTTCATATTGTAAGGTAGACCCTAAAAAAATACATACAGAGAACAACTCAACATTCATAGAGCTTTGGCGACAGTGGGAAGGAAAAACTCCCTTTTAACAGGAAGAAACCTCCGACAGAACCAGGCTCAGGGAGGGGCGGGGCCATCTGCTGTGATTGTTGGGGAGAGAGAAGGAAGACAGGATAAAGACATGCTGTGGAAGAGAGACAGAGGTTAATAACAGATATGATTCAATGCAGAGAGGTCTGTGAACACATAGTGAGTGAAGAACAAACACCCAGTGCATCATGGGAATCCCCCAGCAGCCTACGTCTAAGAGAGGATTTAACAGGATATAACTTAAATTTAGCTTAGGTTAAATTAAGTTAAATATTAAATTATTAAATTAAGTTATTTATTTAAGCCAGAGAGTCGATCAACAGGAAGGTAAATATTATACTGAGACCTCAGTGTGGTCTCTGGACTGTCGCGCTGGGAAATGGAAATGAGTACAGCGCTAGTGCAGGTCTGTCAGGCTTTAAATATCAGCGGTGATTTCAGACAGAAGGAGCGCAGCAAGAGTGAAAGAGATAGTTTAGAGATTGTTGGAGGCCAAGCTGAAGATGTTCCTAATTTGCATATTTTGGCTGTTTTCCTTAAAATCACATTTTAAATGTAAAATCTATTTTATTTCTGTCAAATTTTCTCTTTGGTTCTTTAAAAGTATTTATTTTTTTATTTAGTTATTAACTTATATATATTTTAGGTGCTTTTAATGAAAACCAATTAACTACAAACGACTCCTGTTATTCTGGTATTTTTACAGTGAAGTTTGTGTTAAACAACATTTCTCAGCGGATAAATTCAGTCACGTGATCCGTTACCCTGCGGAACTCTGCCGGCGGAACGCTTCGCTTGTTGCTATGGGGCGGAACGGACCACATTGTGTGTTACACCGAAGTGTTTCCGGAATCATGTTTGGTAACTGAGCAGAGGTGAATGCCGAAGAAACTCCACAGGTAAGTCAACCATGAAGCTCCCACTGAGCTTCTGTAGTTAGTCCATGGTTAGAGTTTAACAACAGGTGAGTGAGCCGCGTGACGTGTGCAGTCAGCCGCTGCAGGTGTGTGTGTGTGTGTGTGTGTGTGTGTGTGTGTGTGTGTGTGTGTGTGTGTGTAGTCAGATCGCTTTATTTAGAATCAGATTTATTGAGTGCAGATCTGTGAAGCTGATGATCCCCGATAACGTTTCTGCTCTTTGTGGTTAAATCAGCTACAAACCTCTAACTAAAAGTCGTTAAATTCAGACTGGGCTCTGTTTTACGACGCGGACTCACACAGCAAAAGATCAGAGACACGTTTTCACGATTACGAGTGTCCGTGGAAATATTCGGCGAAGGATGCTTTTGAAAGGCTGAATAAAAGCAGAAAAAACTGTTTCCTGTTGCGATGATCGGCTGGGAGAGAAGGTCATCGATACTTTCGACTCGGTTACGTTTAAGGAGTTGATGCTTGTCAAGTGTCACATTGGCCGAATTGAAGAGTGACTTTGACTTTTTCTGTCGCAGGATGTGTATTTATTAAATATGTGTTTATTTTTACATTTGTTTGTAAGACAAGTGTCTTAAAAGTGAACCTTTTGTAAATGTAGTTTGGGGGTCAGTGTACTGCTAACACTAACACAGTGTGCAATGTGCGGAATTAAAGAGTGACTTTTAAAAATGTGAAAAAGCTGTTTGATAAACTTTTAGCACATTAAGAACTTTTGTTACCGGGCAAAGTTTCTAAATGTGCACATTTTTGAAGTAGAGTGCAGGTGAATATAAAATAAAAGCTCAGTTTACAGACTGTGACGTGTCAACATAAAGTCACCAACATTCAAAGGATTCTGTGAACTCTGAATAGTCGGTGCAGTTTGGCATGGTGGCATAAAATCGTGTCGTTTTTGAATGGAGTTTGGTTCATTGTTGTTTTCACCTGACGAGTTAAACATGTGGAGAACACGTCTTCCTGTTTATTCCACACTAACTCTGATTGTCGTTCAGGTGAGTCTCAGGTGTGACTGACTGCAGCCATGTTGCTGCCTCTGCTGCTGCGGCCGCCCCGCTGCCTTCCTCAGGCCTCGGTGGTATTAACGCGATGCGTCCTGACGCTTCGCTGTGGCGCTCCAAGGGGGCTGCGCTCTCAGGCTAAGAACTTCCTGTGGCGGTGGCGTCCGCAGCGCCTCCACAGTCGGGGGCGGAGCAGGAAGACCCAGAGTCAGGAGGAGGAGTGGAGGAACAGGAACAAGACTGCGCTGACTTACATCGCCGCAGCCGGCGTGGGAATGATCGGCCTGGCATACGCCGCAGTGCCGCTGTATCGACTCTACTGCCAGGTGAGCACACACACACACACACACACACACACACACACACACACAGCTGCTGAGAGCTCGTTTGAACGCTCAGCTTCTGTCGCCAGGCAACAGGGCTCGGCGGCACGGCGGTGGCCGGACACGACATGGAGCAGGTGGCGACAATGACGCCGGTGAAGGAGCGCGTCATCAAGGTGACGTTCAACGCCGACACTCACGCCAGCATGCAGTGGAACTTCAGGCCGCAGCAGACGGAGATCTTCGTAAGACTTTGCGCTCCGTCTCCATCCTTCATCACTTCCTCCTCCTCCTCTTCCTCACGCACACGCTCTGTCCCCAGGTGGTTCCCGGGGAGACGGCGCTGGCGTTCTACAGAGCCAAGAACCCCACAGACAAACCGATCATCGGCATCTCCACCTACAACGTGGTGCCCTTTGACGCCGGACAGTACTTCAACAAGATCCAGGTAATCAATAATCAGTCACATGATCAATCAATGGCACAACACTCGCCACACTGGACAGGTGAGCAGGAGGTTGAGAGGCGGGGCACACCTGGACAGGTGGCCTGTGTGTCGCAGGACTAACACACACATACTCTAGATTCACACCTTCATGGATGTGTTTGGACTGTGGGAGAGAGCCCTACACGGAGACGCTCCGAGTCCTCTCGGCACGTAAAGCCGTGGCGTTGGCGGGTGATCTGAGCTGGTCGCTATCACACGTGTAACACGTGATCTCTGCTCGTGTGTCTGCAGTGTTTCTGCTTCGAGGAGCAGCGCCTGAACCCTCACGAGGAGGTGGACATGCCCGTCTTCTTCTACATCGACCCCGAGTTCGACAACGACCCGCGGATGGCCCGAGTGGACACCATCACGCTGTCCTACACCTTCTTCGAGGCCAAAGAGGGTCAGATGCTTCCTCTGCCCGGATACAGCTACAGCTGAGCGAGGGCTCCGCCTTTCTCCAAGGAAACAAAGGAAAAAACTGTTCGGATAATCGAGACTCTTCACTCTGTCTGACGTCACATTAAAAGTCGACACTGATCATCAAACGTCCCGATGGAGGAGCTCTGTGCGCCGGAGGGTCGAAGCATTTCCAGGAAGTTACAACATGAAAATGTACAAGAAAACATTTCTTTCAAAAGCAAGAATCACAGATGTTGGAGAAAAACAAATTGTACATGATAATAAACAAAAAGATTTACAAGTGTAAAAAAGTATGAAAAATATGAAAAGTTATAAAAAAGAAAAACCAGAAGAGATCAAAGAAAATTAAATTTATGGAAAAAACTTTAAACCTGAAACAAACACATGAAACTTCCCTTCATGTGTTCATTAACAGATGCACCACTAATCATTATTATTCTGATGATATTTATTCATTTATTTCTTTTTGTTTTCCTGGTTTCTGTCCCACCTCCTGTTGTTCCAAAGTTTCCTTTCAGCTCTTCATCAGTTCTCGAACATTTAGGGAACATTTAGGGAACATCAGATAAATATCGATGTCTGATTTAAACTTATTAATATGTTTCATTTTCTTTGAGGTTCAAACATTTAAAGTTTTACTTTTAAAGCCTGGAGGAAAAACACACCATGCGCTGTGTGGAAGTGCATGTGCACATGTACAGGTACACGTTTAAACCTGTGCCTGTAACGATATAAATATTTAATAAATGCGGTTGGAAATAAAGTCAAATTAAAGAGAGCGTCGTGCTGAATATATGCAGTATGGGTTCACTTTTACTCTTCTGTGTATTCTAACATGTTGTCCTGTTTTTACTTTTGTTCTTTAAAGATGCCTGAGAGTTTCACAGCTGAGTGTTCTCGCAGGATGTTTCCTGTCAGTCGAATCAAATAAAAAATGTATTTCACAGTTTTTATTTTTTCAGAGTTGGACAGTCATGGACAGTTTGAACACCAGGGGGCAGCAGAGGAAAAGACGTGAGCTGCTCAGAGGTCTCTTTACTGCTTCGTGTCGGCACAGACTGAACTTACACTTACATTTAACTGCAGAACGAAAGAGTTGATTTCACTTTATGTACGTTCAAAGAAGATGCTCTGACACGTCTAAGCTTTGATATATTTTAGGACCCGGTAAAAATCGTCTGGTCCTGATTCTCAAGTTGTTAAATTATGCAAATACAGCCTGGGATCAACAACAGATGAATTATTTTATCATCTAACATTTAACTAAAAGCCAAACTGCAGCAGCAGTGTGAGTTAAACACTCCACCCAGCAGCTTGGAGAACCTTCAGAGAAACTGCAGGAACAGAGAGGTTGATGAAATTACACTCAAGGATTTTAAACTGATGCCTGCACGAAGTGAAGTTATTTATTCACCACAAGAACATGCAGTTAACAACCTGAGAAAACTCAAACTAAATTAAAGAATTAAGAAAACATTTTCTAGTGCAAAGCCTGCGTTTGGAGAACTAAAAGAAAAAAGAACTATTTACTCTATAAAGGGTTGAACTGAAAGCATTACTCATGAGCCACAACAAAGAAGTCTTTGAAGACTTTAACGAAGCTTCATGTCACAGATTAATCCATCCGATGCAGAAAATGACGAATTTTTCAACTATCTAAATCTACCAAAGCTAAAGGACGAACAGGTTGTGGCTCTGAGTCTCCTTTTTTTAAAATTTTGTTTTGGATTTTCAAAATATAAAGCAAAAACAAACCCAAAAACAAGCAGGCTCAGATGTGTTGCAGAAAAAACAGTTAATTCAGACAAACATGCATAATGCAAAACAGCACAAGACAGAACACCAAAAGCTGGAATAGAGTTTACAAATCTGGGCCCAGTTTAGCCCAGTTTAGCCCAGTCTGGCCTCCACAAAGTGTTCCAGACATTCAAAAGAGAGCCTTTACAGTCTTTGCTGATCTCTTCCATTTGTATTATGGACATCATGTCTGTTACCTTCAACTGAAAGGAAGGAGGAGTGGGGGACTCCATTCCCTCAGGATTAGTCTCTGGGCACCAATCAGACCTAACTCCAACGGCTGCTGCACTGTAGCCGGGAGCAGCTCTGAGCAGGCTGTAGGGCTCCATATATGCGCTGGAATACCAGTGAAATATATTACACCAAAAGCCTGTGGATGAGGGACAAGACCAAAAAGCATGAAACAACGTCTGCCAACCTGTCACACATTAGGGAGACAGAGGGATGAATCTTGTGCAGTCAGATTTTAAATTGAATTAATTGGTGTCTACTGTTTATGGAGCCAGAGTGGATTTTAGACAAACACTTACTCCACATAGATTCAGACACCTCCATCCCTGAGTCCTTCAGCAGTATGCACCACGAAAAATGTAAAAATGAATTTCCCTTTGAGTTGAACAAATGAAGGAAATTTGACAGCAGTGACGTTTGTAGGGTTACTGAAGTTGGGCTAGCTGGTACATAATGATGTGCTAGGTGATTGCTAGCAACACAGCTATGTTAGCATAACATAAACACAGTAAAGCTGGAGGATGAACGCTAACTTTCTCCCACTCGATAAAAGTTCACCTGAGGGTTCCTGATGGTTAGAGACAAATGCAATCGCATGGCAGGATGCTGTAAACGGACCAAACTTCAGTCAGGAGAACAACTGAGATAATCCATCCACAACACGAGGTTAGTCATTCATATACTGCAACAACATGGGAATAGAGCAGCTGCCAGAGAATTCAACATTAATGAATCAATGTCACGGAGGGGTTAGGGAATCAATGAATCAATGTTTTTCACAAAGCAGGTCTCGGCTCGCGCTGGAGAGTCGGCACAGTGGCAGGATGGCTGCTGTGTTGCCTGGGATTACTCCTTTCCCCTACCCAACCTTGTTGCTGGTCACGTGCTCTATAATGTTGTGCTGTGGACATTTATGTGCTTTCTGTGCAGAGGAGTTTTTTTGTTTCCTGTTCTCATGCTGTCCTCCTGTAGCCCAGCATGAGCAGAGGTCTCTTTTTTTCCTCTTGTACTTTCCCATTGTAGTGTACATTTCAGTGGTTTTTCTGTAATGCAACCGTTCTCTGACTTGTATCCCCATGTGATGTCTGTGTTGTGTGTAAGTAAGGTCGGGGGACGGGTTCATTCCAACCAGCAACCTGCCACTGCATGTGGCGAATAAAATTTGAACTTGAACTTGAAGTGGAGGAAGCAAGAAGAATGAGCTGAGTAAAGCTTGACTTATCTGACTGTTTTGTTTCGCTTAATGCGCCTTATAATCCGAAAAATACAGTACTTCTTGATTGCTTGTGAACTTTTTTTCCTTTTTTCAAAAAAATCATAGCTACATGATGTATATGACATGAAACCACTATTAAAGGCTTGTGTAGAGTATATAAGTATAATCTCATTCAACTGTTATTGACAAAATAAGAGAAATCTTAAGTTTACTCTGATGCGTCACACTTAATAATTAATAATTATCTTCCATTATTATAGCTTCTGTTAATTAGGGGGACTTTGGGTATCAGTGAGCTACGTAACGCTAGAATCATTTTCTTTTTAAAAATATTCTCGAGGATCAGTTAATCTCTTGAAAGAATGGCTAAAAATGTAGTGATGGTTGAATTGTTCCAGTAAAGCATTTATTATAATTTTTCTCACGTGTTCCCATCAACAGCTGTTAACGTGACAAACCTAAAATACTGTATGCGTGAAATTTACTGTATATGAATATCAAAGTGATGCAACAAACGGCAGTTTGGTGTAACACTGACACCTGCTGGATGTCATCACTAAAGCTGAATCCTGAGTTGAACACTGTGTGCTGCTTCCTGTTTGTTGGATACCGAAACTTTATTTAAAAATCATAAAGGAGAAAAGATAAATTCAAAGCTTTAAAGTCTGACCTCAAACAGTCCTGACAGGTTGAAAGGATGTTTTCATATTTACATTTGTCACTAATTTAGAATAGAATAGAATAGAATAGAATAGAATAGAACAGAACAGAATAGAATAGCCTTTATTGTCATTGTACAGAGTACAACGAAATTGGAGTGCTGCTCCCTTGGTGCAAGTTTCAATAATAAATATAAATATAAAAGTACAAAAAAAACAATCGTAAGTACTCAAACAATAGTAAGTACAATATATACAGGATAGCAGCATTAATATAATGACAGTATGAATAGCAGCAT
>NW_005187780.1:108501-110257 GCF_000239375.1 Pundamilia nyererei | reverse complement strand
CGGTGCTGAGTGTGATGGTGCTGGACCGGTGGGGGCCGAGTCTGACAGACTGTGGTCTATTTGTCAGGAAGTTAGGAATTTATATCTGCTGTTGCTGTTATTGTGCCTCGGCCTCTGGGAAACCAGAGCACCACACAAAAAAAGATAACTCCCCCACTCCCTGCTCCCAGGAAGGACCAACCCTGCCACAGAGCTTGTGGTTTTACAGCAACCAAATATGTCATTCATCTTTGTCAGGGTGGGCACGGCCAAAACAGCCAAAAACATGTTGTTGAGGTGACTGCTGTTGTGAGTTGGTGCTGTATAAATAACATTGTCACGCTTTCAGTCAGTGATTGGTTACTCGAGTGTGAGCTGATGGAGGAAAACTTCTTCCTTTGACTGCATTAAGACATTTCCAACAGTCACTGCTTCACAAAACTCAGAGAGACGCAGATGGACATCATGAAATATCTCCTGCAAATGTAACCTCAGTCTGCTCCGAGTGCTGCACTGTTGATCTGAACATCAGCCTCATCAAACCCGGACTGCTGTCTGTCCGAAGGCTCATCTCTAGACTGCTCCTGTGTAAAGCATCTCTTCCGCCCAGCCGCTGTCATGCTTTTATTTTCTCAATCCAAACAGGAAATTGTTGCCTTTTCTATTTCTGTTCAGCTTGACGTCACTTAGTGAGCCAAACGCACAGCTTGTCCCGCTCGCTGATGGATGTCTCCAACGTCCAATCCTGACTCAAGGTTGCCCTAGCAACTCGAACGATTACCCAATCGAACCGAGATAAACACCCTCCCTCACCTCCTCAGCTGGAGCAGGGAGGGGGGAGGCCAGAGATCCATGAGTTGCTCCTCAGTCCGGGAGCAGACCTGGACCTGAACCTGCAGAGGATTTTTACTGTCGTGCGTAAAAACGCGCCGATGGCACAGCTGGACGCGCTCCGAGTAGCTCCTGAACACGCTCCAGTCTGAGTGCGGGGGGGGAAGAGGTGTAAGCCTGCTCTCATCTCAGGATGGGACACCACAGCCGTCACCCGCCGCGAGCATGAGCCACAGAAGCAGCCCGGCGCGCGCCTACGACTTTCTGCTCAAGTTCCTGCTGGTGGGCGACAGCGACGTGGGGAAGGGCGAGATCCTGGCCAGCCTGCAGGACGGAGCCACCGAGTCCCCGTACGGCTACAACATGGGTGAGTGGGGGAGTAGGGTCAGCTGTCCGGTGATCTCTGTGGAGGCTGCTGACACCGAGTCCTCCATCAGGAGTCTGACTTCATGTTCACTCAAACTTTAAGCGCCTCCATCAGAGCTCCAATCCACAGCAGCCTCTCTGACATCAAAGCTTTATGAAAAGAAAATAATTATGTTATTATTAGTTGTTATTATTAGTCCTTATGAAAAGATTTTATTCTGAGTTGAAAAATGAAAGTTAGTGATTAAAGTTTACAAGAAAAAGCTGTTTTTGTGAAATAAGTTCACAAGTTTATTCTTAAAAATAAATAAATGTATTCACGTTTACTTTAATAAACAGCTGAGTGTATTTTATTATTGAAAGCATTTTAACTGGTTCACAAGTTTTACTCTTTCAAAATAAGAGCCATAGTTGTTAAGATATGCATTGTTCTCTGGTGAGCAGACACCATCCAACTAACTGATGGTTTGGATCCACTGCGTATAAAAACTGGACATAATCACTGTGATGTCACTCAACAGTGGTGATTGGCTGGTTTTAGAGCCTGCCCCCTGTGGACGTCAGAGGAACTGCAGTGAAG
>NW_005187780.1:104725-107524 GCF_000239375.1 Pundamilia nyererei | reverse complement strand
TGTGTGTCTGTGTGTGTGTGTGTACGTCTGTGTGTGTCTGTGTGTGGCGCTGGCAGGCAGCTGCTCATGACTCATGCTCGGCCTGCAGGAGGGTGACAGGAGTTGAAGCGCTCCAAGTTCACACGCTGACACACGATGTAACACACTGTGCTCACGAGTCACATGACCACATGCTCAACCTGCTCTCATAAAAACTGATTTCATATTTAAATATGTAACATCCTGCACACGGCTGTCATCTCTCTGCAGAAAAGTCCAAACTGAGCTTTTAGGACAGTTTCATAGATGATCTGAGCTCCACCGTGGTCAGACGTGACGTGCAGCAGCAGCAGCTGATGTTACTCACCTGTTTACAGCAGACGTGTTTTCATGTTTTATACTTGGACAGAAAACGATTTACCAGCAGAGAACAGTCTGCTGGCTCAGGAGATGAGTCCTCACACGCCAAAAAATCTCCCCTGCACATAAAAAGGTCTGCTGACATCACCAGCCACAGCCTGCAGTGAGGAGGTCAAAGGTCACAGATGACAGGCCAGTGCCATGCTTTGTGGATGCAGAAAAACACCCACATGGTCTCTGAATCATCCTGGAGGAAGGAAGGCTGTACTCTCATGGCTAATTCTGAAGTGAAAGAAGTAAATTCAAAAAATAGAAAATGTATAAAAAATCTGTAGTAAGTTTTATCCAATTATCCTGTTTTTAAAATATTCCACACAGCTACGCCATCAGTAATATTTGTGTCTCCTAACAGTGAAATGACATCTATCTGCTGTCCCAGTGACAATAATCAGCTCAGCCTATGTTCATTAATCACTATGAGACCAAAGCTCAGATCTAAACACTCAGTTTACACCAGTTTTTTATGGTGTTGGCTTTGTATGATGTCATAGGGAGGTTATATCCTTATATGGTCAATCTCAGGCACAGAAGCCCCGCCCACTTGCTATTTAAACCTTCTGTTGTGAGGGGCAGCCAGCTGTCTCCGTATGAGATGAAGGATTATTCTGAACTATTCTGAAGCAAAGAATTACAATATGGAGCAAAATCATTACTCAAAAAAGTAATCCATTACACATTACTCATTACTTTGCTTAAAAGTGATGTGCTGCGTTACTTAATTACGCTGAAGAAAGTTTTTTGTTCCATTGCTTTCTCATTACTCCGTAAATTGTCCTGAAACACAGTCCTCATGAGGACACAGGTACGCTCTTTCTTTTATTGTTCAGTGATGAACAAAAAGCAAAGATGGAAACCAGCACAAAGACACTTTGGAGTGGTCACCACGGTGATTCTGAACTGGTAGGAACAGGCTGCAGGCTGACTGCTCATCAGTTGGTTACCTGTTGATGTTCAGGCTCTGGCTGCTGGGCCGGGGTCTGCATACACCCAGCTTTACCATCAGTCTGGGTTCTTGGCTAGCTAAGTGTTAGCATGCTACCTGTGCAGATGTTAGCACTATAATGCAGCTGCCTCTGTACTGGGCGCAGTTTGCACCATACTGTTGGGCCCTTGTCCTTTCATGCAGTAAATTGGTTTTGAACACACATCCGGGGTTCTGAGAAACTGTAGGATAAAGTGTTCATTGATACAGTAACAGGAAAACTAGAGGTCTGTGGTTTTCTGGAGGAACTACGTTGGACATGTTGATCTGAATGTTTGATGAACCTCAGCTGTGACACTGCTGATGAACAGAAATCAGTTTTTGTTTAGTAATTTTTTGTCTTTGGTCTCTCAGACGTGACGACCATTGGGTGGATTAATCAGTAGCAGCGACATCAGCAGAGGCCTCGAGTCGTGTCGTTTCTGGGTTTTCCTTGGTGTGAGGACGGTTTCAGGCTGATGGAAAACCGCAGGCTTCTGCTGTTTCTGGGTCATCTCCTCTAACTGGAGGCATGACGGCACACAGACATAGCTGTGGTGAAACTGTGGGACGATTTCTGGCTCTCAGGTCCAGGAGGGGGCTTTGCTCTCTTGCCGAGTCCAGAGAAGAGCTGGCTGCAGTGCAAAGCTGAGCCAGACCACATGGGGAAGCCTTGATTAGCATTGACGCGAGCTCGGAAAAATGCACACAAACAGCTTGCTAGTTTATTCTCTGTGCTTTTATGAGCCGTTGATAATTACTCCCAAATGAGACACGCGAAGACGGGCCAAGCGCTTGTTTACGGTCTGAACGCCACGATCGGCTCTTTTATAACATCCTTCTGAGTGTTGTGTAACTCCACAAAAACACTCCACTCTCCCATCTACTCCAAATGTGCACTGTGAGAGTGTTTGTGTGGTTGTGGTGGTGCTGCTGCGAGCTGCTCGGTGGGGGTATAATGATGCTGCTGGTGCTGCCAGGAGAGGCTGACTCATTCCTCCAGTGTGAACCGGCTCTTACAGATAAGCCGACCTTCACTATGCATGAAGAATACTGTTAGAGGTGATGTGTTTGTTTGGGTTTGAACTGATTGTGAGGACTTCTTTACAGATGGCACACAAAGATGTAAGTGGTCATATTTCTGTTTGAAACAAAACGCAGCAGCACGGCAGAACCTCTGACATCATTAACCATCTGTGAGTCCAAATCTCCCCTCAGTTCCCAAACAGAGTTACTAACAGTCTGATAAAATGATCCGTGTGGCTGCTCGCCCAGGTGTTACAAGAAAACTTAAAGAGGGGTAATCTGTACCATAATACTGCCTGTTTTATTATTCAGACTCAATTATAACACAGAGCTAACACAAGAAGGGCCACTCTAACATCAGGCTGTGAAGTAGGGCTGGGTATCGTCACTGATTTCTAGAATCGATTCGATTC
>NW_005187780.1:101961-103802 GCF_000239375.1 Pundamilia nyererei | reverse complement strand
TATATTAAAAAATCGATTCAGGATTTTAATGAATCGATATCACGTTATCCAAGCCAGGATCGATTTTAATCGATGAATCGATCATCAAAACCCACCCCTACTGTGAAGCTAACACAATGCTAATGTGGCTAAGTTATCAATTCTTAGTTAATGGGACACAAAGCTATCAGATAGCGTGCTAATGTGACATTAGCTTAGATAAGGTAAACCTTAAATAGGCTAACAGCAGTAAATGAAGCTAGAGCAACATAAAAAGATGATTTTCTCGACTAACGTCAGCTAACGTGTCGTAGTGTTAGCGTGGCTAATATCTGAGAGCAGGACATGAAGCTAATGTAAGATAAGAAGCTGCTTATTATTTTTGTGCACTACAAGGCTGTTTTAACTGTAGTGTGGCTAAGCTACAAACAACTGCTAATCAGAGTTTTGCAGTTTTATATTTTTAAATTTAATTTTATTTCTAATCCAGTTTATTTGTTATTGTTGGAAACTGTTTACTGTTAGTTTGCTTTGTTTGATTTCAGTGTTTGTTTTATTCTTCTTATTTATTTGTTTATACAATAAAAACACAGAACTTTGTGAAATCAGTTGACTCACACTCTTGTAGACAAGTCTCAGTAACGCCTCCTGTACTTAGGAGTTATTGTGCCACACTGAAAGAACAAAGATGAATCAATTTGTGCAGATTTGAATAAAGGAATCTTGTTTCGTGCACTCGGGCCTGCTGGTGTTTAAACTGAATCATGGAGCTCTTATTGTCACCCTGCAGCAGCTACGTTTCCCAGCGCTCTGCTGTTTAGACATCTGTCAGCAGACCTTTCTGTTATAGCCTGTTATGTAACTCCACTTTCCCTTCATGCATCATGCACACCAGAGTGTGTGTGTGCAATAACTTGGACACAGCGTGTGTCGGTGGGGCTTACGTCTCCCAGAATAACTCCTACGTTATATCACGTCTTGTTCTCTCAGGATATTCTCCCGCAGATATTTTCATATACGTGTTCGATACGAGGAGCTGGCTTTCACTGTTTGTTCTTTGCTAATAGCACATTATTAATTTATAGTCAGTTATCAGGGAGCCCTCTTTCTGTTCGTTGAGCAGTCGAATTCTTAGAATTATTAACTCATCTTTGGACATTTCTGTGCAGGGATTGGCTGGGATTCAACCTGCATGGACACAGGAATCAGTATTCATAATTTAGTATTGTGTGTTTTTGCTTTTATGCTTTTACTAGTCAAAACTAGTAAATGAATAAAAAAATGACTTAAGATTCAAATCTTAACAAGTACACGTGAAATGTAAAGCTCATTTTGTTTTAGTCAGAGCAGTTTAGTTTCAGTGCTGGTAGACGCCGTGCAATCAGCCTCTGCTGAAGCTGCTCTGAGAGCTCGCTCCACATCTTTGTGCGTGTAGCTGTCACTACGAGGAAGCAGTTGTGGTCTACATGTGGGTGTAGGTGAAGCTGCTGCCCCACAAAAGAGGCAAAAATGGTCAAAGTTAATCCTGTTGTCAGTGTTGGGTCAGAGAGACGGAGTCATATCACACCAGTCGTTTGTGTCATTAATAGTTAAGCACATATACTGTAAACTGTGTCAAAGTGACACTGGAACCATCTTAGGTCATTGATGGAGGACCACAGAAGGCCGTCCCACTAGGATTAGCACTCTATCATAGTAGTACTGGGCTTAGGGCAGCATCATTCCCCGGAATCTCCTATTTCCTGCCATAGCTGGACTGGCCATCAGGCATACCGGGCATTTGCCTGTGGGCCATGGTGATTTTTGATTTTGATTTTTGTAACGGTATAAACAATGAGAGGTGGTGGATTGTCCAGATGCTG
>NW_005187780.1:99068-101465 GCF_000239375.1 Pundamilia nyererei | reverse complement strand
CTCTTGTTTGTTTATCGCTCACTTTGCGCCAGAAAGAGGAAACCAGCGGATGTCGCGCTAAACAACAGCAGCACGTTTAAGCTTGATCAGCTGTTGTTAGAATTTACTTAATATTAATTTCTAGTATCAGCTGAATTGAAGGGAAGTTATGAACTGTTTCTGAGAGACATATAACACCAGGATCCTTTTCTAAGTATCTGACAGCTGGTAACTGTGCAGGGGCGGGTCTAGCAAAGCTTTGGCACGGGGGCAGGTAGGGCATTAACAGGGAGAGGGGGGCACAAAGACATACTTTCTTATTCTCATTTAAAATGTTTCGCTTTTAATAAATAATTATCTGAATCTTACAACCAAAGTTTTTAGTATGATGTAAAATGTATAGGAATCATGCATATACCAACAAGACTGTACATCACTGTCACAACAGTGTTTTCATTCAAAGGCTTTATGGTTTTTCCTATAATACCTGTTGGGCCGGTCCGATTTTTTTGTCCCAGTCCAGCCCTGCTTCCTGCACCCAGCAGCTTTCCCGTGACATACGTGACGGTGAGCGTGTGCCGCGTGTGTCGACGCGTCAAAGTGCGCTGTGGTTATTTTCAGGAAGCTAATAATAATTACAGTTACAGAAGAGACGAGCTGCTTTCTGCTTTTGTCCCCTGTGAGAGTCGCCTGATATTAGCGGCTAACCAGTAACAAGCTGGAGAGAAACCACACACCTGCACAGGACGCTCTGAATACCCAGCATCACACCTGGATTTGGGCAGCTGCAGGGCTCTGGTGAAAGTGTTCATGAATATATGAGGGTTTCACGAATAACCCTTTAATTAAATGTAGTTACTAACTAAAGCTGAGCAAGTCCTTATTCAGAGCAAACTGTTTTTACAGCCTAAACTGAACAACGTGGTTTAGCAACATAAAGCCATGGACGTGAACTCCTCATGAACCGCTGTATCTGCTCAGACCTGCTGCAGTGCTTTGCATGATTGACGATTCCTTCTAATACTGTGCCTTTGTTTGTTCGGATTGGCTGGCCCTCGCAAATTCATTCATCACAGTCAAAGTCATTCTTTTCTGATTTGATGTTATTTGTGATCAGTAGAGGTTTTTGATACAGGCAACACAGGCGGTTGCCCGGGGCGGCATCACGGGCATCTGCGGAAAAAAAAAAAAATTGCTCGTACTCATGCTGCTGCAACGTCATGCCAGCGCATATTGGGGATGGCATAGGCACTGATCGGTTTTCTGATGGGGCGCCAAACAGGCTCGGACCGCCACTGTTTGTGATGCATGTTTGAGATGTTTGGCACGTTGGATCTAAAACTGCTGCTCGTTGGTTTGATCTGAATCTTTCCTTCTGCTGTTTTTCAGGAATCGACTACAAGACGACCACCATCCTCCTGGACGGGAGAAGAGTGAAGCTGCAGCTCTGGTACGAACACGCCGTCGTTCACACGGCTGCCTACGTCTCATGTTATCAGTCTGTGTGGAAAGAAAGCAGAGGACAACCAAAATATACAGGAGGCATGTGAGGCCCGTTTACCCAATAAAAAGCTTTTTCAGGTACTGAGCTTCATCCAGCTTCAGCCTGACGGGTGTTAAAGGCTCGCTTCACTCAGTGAAAATATTCCTTCAGTTTTAGTTTGACGTTTCAGTTTTATGTCCAAAGAAACTGAGAGGAATGCAGCTGACAGGACAGCCTGAGCGGTGTGTGGTGGATAAAAGTGGAAAGAAAATAACTTATGATGATTAAAAGCCTTAATGTGACACTGACAGCAGGTCTGATTCAAAACCTCTTTTGATGCTGCAGCTGACAGGATGTCGTCATCAGAGGGCGAACACCGTAAAAGCTTAACCACACAAGATGCGTGTGACCCGCCCTGCTGGACACGTCACACAAACTAACCTGGAAGTGACCAGGACTTTTATTTTGAAGGACCAGTCCAGGATGATGATGCCATCATAAGAGCATCTGCAGCACTGATGCTTTTACTTTGGCATAAAATATGTCATTGGATGAAATCAGTGGAGCTGTACTCGAGTAAATCTACTCAGTTTGTTTCTGTGATGACGGTTTGCTGCTCTGCACAAACTTACTCGTGTTTGTAGAAACGTGTTTCAGCCAAGGCGCCGTCACATGTTCAGTCTGCCGCTTTGATGTTTAAGAGGACGCGACGCTGTGTGTGTGTGTGTGTGTGTGATGATTCTGTCTGGATCTGCCGCTCTGACTTTGATAACTGGCGGCCATCTTTTCCCCGCCCGCGTGCTCATGAGCCAAGCAAACCCCTGCTGTGGTGCGCAGACACACTCGCGTTTCTTACTGTGGACAGGAACAACAATATGGGCAGAAATCTGTGCCATCAGAAACTGAATTTGAATAAGTTCAATTTGAATTTGAAT
>NW_005187780.1:73885-80794 GCF_000239375.1 Pundamilia nyererei | reverse complement strand
GAAAGAGAGATCTTATTTTGGTATTTATAGACTTATGAGAGGAAAAGCAAACATTGCCAAGAGAAGAATGTAACACATCCGGGGGAGTGACCTGTAGTGGAGCACTGTGGGAGCATCTGTGTAACATGGACAGACCAGGTGGGATGGCATCGAACACTATTGAGAATTCTTTAGGCGTTATATTAGTATTAGTAAATGCAGATGAACGCGCTGGTGGCTCTGACATCATCACGCAGTAATTTGCAGATAAAAATCTGACGCAGGGCGCCTCCGGTCCAGCAGGGGGCGGGGCAGAGCCGCGGTGACGTCGTCAGAGGAAGAGGAGGAGGTTTGTGTTGCCAGCCTGGCTGTGAGGATCGCTGAGACGAGTCTGCTCTGAAGCTGTTCTCGGACGCAAACTCGGTGAGAGCAGAAACCCTCGGTCCTCACCGGAAGCTGACTGAGGTTATCCAGAAACTTCTACGGTTCCGACTCTTTACTCTGACCTGAACAGAGACAGTCTGTCTGCCAGCGAGACTGCGCACAGGTGAGCCCAGCACAGGTGAGTCATAGTAAAAGGGGCTTTGGTGGGTTTGTGTGGTCATAAAAGTGGCGTGACCGGCCTCACTTCCGGTCACGTACTGTCTCAGAGCTGCTCCAAACACTCCGTTTACCACAGCCTTCCACACTCTGGGACCTGTGTGACGTCACAAAGCTGCACCGCTGCAGGTGTGTCAGGTGTTCAGTGAGCTGAGACTCAGTCAAAGAAGGCTGACTGTGAGTGAATCATGCAAAGCTGCTTCTGCCTCGTTCAGGGTCTCACCCTCACCTTCCAGAGACTTTCTGGTGATCTTTGGCCCCAGCTGCAGTGCCCTCCAGGTGAACTTTGACCTGTTGAGAGGCGCAGAAGGGCAGATGGAGCTCTTTAAGCAGAAGTGTCCAGTCACAGGAAGTGGCGTCTGGTTTCTTGGCTGTCTGGTTTGGGACTTCCTGTCACTGGGCCAGAGTGTGTGTGTGTGTGTGTGTGTGTGTGGTCACAGCTCTGGTGTGTTTCATGCTCTTCAGCACGAGGTCAGGACTCTTCTTTGTCCTCTCCTGGCTCCGCTTCAGTGTCACTCACAGGCCCAGGATGACGGCTTCCCCCTCAGCAGCACCGACGCCACGTTTCAGCTTCAGACACGTCACTGCTTCAACCTGTGACGGGAGACAGAGCGTGCGTGTGGGCGTGTTTTGATGTTTTTGTGTGCTTGTGGTTGTTGTGAGTGTGCTGAGCGCTCTGACTTCAGTATCAGTACCTGTAACGCTTCAACGTCTGGCGTTGGTGTGATGTCAGCACTGACGCCTGGTTTCTGCCCGTGTGTGCAGGTACGATGGCGCTCTGTGGGTGGTGGTTAATCCACTTCCTCGTCTTCACTTCTTGCTCAGCTCACGACTTCTTCACCTCCATCGGTGAGTTTGGCCGCTCTGTATCGTAGCGTGGAGTCCTGCTGAGCGCGTGTGTGAGCGCTAATTTGTTCTTTGTCACAGGTCACATGACGGACCTGCTGTTCACGGAGAAGGACCTGGTC
Source organism: Pundamilia nyererei (assembly GCF_000239375.1). NCBI lineage: Eukaryota > Metazoa > Chordata > Actinopteri > Cichliformes > Cichlidae > Pundamilia > Pundamilia nyererei. The sequence continues at coordinate 79,247 of NW_005187780.1, read as the reverse complement.
ACCTCCCTGAAGGACTACATCCGAGCGGAGGAGAGCAAACTGGAGCAGATCAAAAAGTGAGTGTCGCTGCTCGCCGTTAAACGCCCCGCCTCCTGTTATCCTGGAACAGAACCTCAAGTTTGTTGGGGGGGGGGCAGCTAACTAGGTTTACATTGCTGTCATGATCTGCGACACACTCTTACCTGTGCCGTGTGTGTTCAGGTGGGCAGACAAACTGGACGTCCTCTCGGCAGCTGCCACTCAGGACCCCGAAGGCTTCCTGGGTCACCCGGTGAACGCCTTCAAGCTGATGAAGAGGCTGAACACGGAGTGGGGGGAGCTGGAGAGCCTGGTGCTCACTGACGTGTCTGATGGTGCGACGCAGAAATCAGCTGTTGGACGTTAGGACACAGAATCTTTTTTCCTTGTTTTCATTGTCCTCCTCCTTCTTCTTCTGTGGTGTTTCAGTGTTCATCTCCAACCTCACCATCCAGAGGCAGTACTTCCCCAACGACGACGACCAGACCGGCGCTGCCAAAGCTCTGATGAGACTGCAGGACACCTACCAGCTGGACACCAACGCCATCTCCACCGGAGAGCTCCCAGGTCTGTGAACCGGGACCTGCTCTGCTTTACAGGGCAGAGCGGGCTCTTCAGTCCGAGTTTAGAGAAGACGGCGCTCAGGAGGAAAAGGACCACAAATGTTTCTGAGCTCTCGGTCGTGTGTCTGAAAGTCATTTACACGATTCAACCTTCCAGCTCGCGCTTTAATAACAGGAACATGAGTTGTAAATGCTCCTGCTCTCTCTCGTCTCCTCAGGATCGTCCTCCACCTCCTCCGCCTGGAGCACTCTGACCGTGGATGACTGCTACGACCTCGGGAAGGTGGCGTACTCGGAGGCGGATTACTACCACACCGAGCTGTGGATGGCTCAGGCCCTGAGGCAGCTGGACCAGGGCGAGACGTCCCGCGCCGTGGACGCCGTCACCATCCTCGACTACCTGAGCTACTCCGTGTACCAGCAGGGGGAGCTGGAGAGAGCGCTGGAGTTCACCAGGAGGCTGCTGGACCTGGGTTAGTACCTGCAGATGGGCAGTTCAGTCAGCAAATGTGCTGCCGTTGTTTTAAAGAGTTAGAAAAAGGAGCAACGCTGAGTTTCCAGAGAGTCGAAGGCTTCTTCTCACATCTTCAGAGCTTGTGTGCAGATTTGTTGATCTCGCTCACCTGAAGTTGTTTTTCTGCCCGTTAGATCCGACACACCAGCGAGCCAACGGGAACCTGAAATACTTTGAGTACCAGCTGGCCAAACAGAAGAAGGTGGAGAAGGTGGAGGAGAAGGAGGAGGAAAGCAAGGTGAGGCAGAGGAGGGAGAGCAAAGACGACTACCTGCCTGAGAGGAAGAAGTACGAGCAGCTGTGTCGCGGCCAAGGCATCAAGCTGGTGAGGCGAGCGAAACAAGCGCACCTCTGAGAGTCGTTTATCGGCGTCACTTCAACCTCTGCTTCCTGTCAGACTCCCCGCAGGCAGAGCCGCCTCTTCTGCCGCTACTATGACAACAACCGGCACCCGCGGTACGTGATTGGCCCGGTGCAGCAGGAGGACGAGTGGGACAGCCCGCACATCGTGCGCTACCACAACATCGTGTCGGAGAAAGACATGGAGAAGGTGAAAGAGCTGGCCAAGCCCAGGGTGAGTCCGAGCATCTTTATCTCACGCGCTGCTGCAGAGCTTATCCCAGGTCGGACGCCATTAGTGCTTTACCAACGCAAGGGGCGGGGCTAAATATCAGTATTCAGAAATATTGCTCCCCGTTAAGTCGCTGTATATTAAAATTTTTATGAAAACATGTTTATGATTACTTATCAAAGGATGGAGAGGAAATGACCTCGAAGAAGAAACTCGCAGAAGTGTCGGAAAACTAATCGAGAGCAGTCGGGATGTTAAAAACTGGACAAGAGTCATGATGAGAACATGACTGCTGCCTGATGTGTCGCCGCGACTCTAAACTGTCAGTTTTAGTTTTTGTGGCTGACTGTCGGCTCGCGGTTACGTCGGCTCGCGGTTACGTCGGCTCGCTGCTCGACTGCCGATCGGTCGTGTTGATGTTCGGTTCACGGTTTACAGCAAAGAAGAGCAGCGCGAGCACTTTCAGCTCAAACACCCAGAAACTCAGGTCAATCGTGTGGATGCACAAAATTTACCTCGGCAACAGTGAATGCTGTTATCTGATTGGCTGCTAGGTCATTAAGCCGCGATGAGCTCTGTAGAGAAATGAAATATATGATATTGAAATTAGAACGAATCCCCGTTCACACCTCAGTGCAGCGTTCATCCATCATCACAAACTGCTTCCTGTTGGCCGGCGGCGTCCTGTCAGCGAGCGGCAACTGCTCATTTTTAACTTGTAACCCCGTGACACGGGTGCTGTCAATCATTAATCTATGCCCCGCCCCTACCTCTTGATACACGCCCACAAAATCAGGATCAAACGTCTAAAACTGAAACAATTAATTTAAAGCCAGAAAAAAATATTTGCATGAAAACAAAAAAATTATTTAAAGTAAAAAATTTCGTTTATTTTTCAAACACATCAAAAACAAAACTGTAGTTTGAGCCTCGTCAGTGAGCGAGGAAGAAAGGTGACGGGCGGGCGGTGGGTGGAGAGGATCACGAGGTTGTGCGGCTGTGTGGTGCGGCTCCTCCGTCGGTGTCGGTCGGCGTTAGTCGGTGCTCCGGGCGTCGCTCTGTGTCTGCCTGTAACTGTCGGCCGATTGGCTCCACAGCTCCGTCGAGCCACCATCTCTAACCCCGTCACCGGCGTGCTGGAGACGGCCCACTACCGCATCAGTAAGAGGTAAGAGCTGCTGGGGCAGGAGGCGGCGTCCGCGGGGTGGACCTCACCTCTCTGCCCCCAACACCAACCTGTCCTCCCCCCTCTGTGATAGCGGCCGTCCCGGTGAGAGCAGAAAAGGCAACGAGTCGCTTCAAACAAACGAATAATTAAAATGTTCCTTCCTCCAAAGTGGAATTCTCATTTAAACGTCACAGAAGAATCGGCATTATTATTACAGACGTCCAGCCTCCGGTCATCACAGCTGACGCTCCCCAACAGTCTGAAACATAAAAGACTTCAGTTTTATAAAATCCAGTTTTCACACATTCAGCTTGAAAGAAACGTTTAAACGTCCATGACGGGCTGTAAGCTCTGAAACATCTCCATAAACTTGTAGTTTCACGTTGTTGCTGCTGAGAAATGGTTAATAATAATAAAGCAGATGTTCATGAGCAGCTGTTTTACCGCTGTCCTCCCACCAGGGGGCGCTGCAGCACAGAGAGACAGCTGTCATCAGCTCAATCAGTCCCACCTGGGCAGGTGTAAAAGGCCACATCAGAGGTCCTGTAACGCTGCAGGAACAGTTGCTTTGAGCGTCTTCTTTCAGGCTCTGCTCTCGCTGGGATTCGAGCCTCGGCTTGTTTTCTTTGCTCGTTCGGGGACAGGAAGTCAAACATTTAAGACTCTCGATGTCGCTTTAACGTTTTCGTGGAGGCAGCAGGAGGATTCGTGTCTCATACCTGTGCTTCTCACTGTTACCTGCACATTGTTACGTAAAATAACAAGAGTCTGCAAACGTTTCAAAATAAAGTTCTGAAGTCAGACAGTCTGTTGACCTGTCAGTGCGTCAGCTTCACGGAAATACTCTCTACAGTAGTTACTGTAAAACTGCAGGTACTGCAATGTTACTGCGTGTTTAGTGTATGATGCTGGTGTAGTGACTTCATAAGTGAAACATCAACTGAGATTATTTTCAGTTTCAATTATGGCAGAATATCGATCCCATAACCTTCTGTTTGTGAGGGGCAGCCAATCAGAGGAAAGTTGTCTGAAGGAGGGAGGAGCTAAAGCAGCTTGTCAAACATCCTGAAGGTTGACCACGTGCACGCCATGTCCTCTTCATTAGGTACCTTGTTGGCTCTGGGTTGGCCTCGGCGCTCTTTAACTCGCCAAAGCAGATCAGGGCTTCACGTGTACCTAATGAAGTGGCCTTATGTGGCGTTTGAAGCTCGTGCTGCCTCCCTGACTGCAGCGTGTGGATAGTGACCGCCCTCTCTCTGTCCTCTCTCTGTCTCTCTGCATTAACCTATAATTGGGAGTAGCTCAGACGTGCCACGGTGCATGACCCTCACACAGGCAAACTGACCACGGCCCATTACCGAGTCTCCAAGAGGTAAGAGCAGGACGTCACTCGCTTCAGGCCCGGGCGGAGCGCAGGCTGTTCGTAACGATGGACGCCGCACGTGCAGCGCTCCGGGCGGCTTTGTCACAAGCGACCAATCACAAGCCGACTTGTAAAGCCGCGTGTGAACTCCTGGATCCATCAGTGAGCGTGCGAGTTTTTTTCCTCCGCAGTAAATTTGTGACTTCGCTTCAGCTTTTATTGAAGTCACGATATAAATGTTTTTGGGGCGTCCATCTTTATTTACAGCCTGTGGTCACCACCGTCTCGGGGGCGGAGTCTCCTCCTTCATGCTTTTCTAACGTTCAGCTGGCTGTAATGACACAAACGTCAGCGGTGAAGCTCTGTAAATGTCGTTTTTTTCATAGAGGAGCTGCTTTAGAAACTGTCTGTTGTTTCCCCGCCCTCCTCGTTGCCGTCTCCTCGCCGTGCGCCGGTTTGTGCTGTTTTCGTGACCTCGGCGGTGACTCTGTGTCTTCTCTGTCCTCTCAGCGCCTGGCTCGGAGCGTACGAGCATCCCGTGGTGGACAAAATCAACCAGCTGATCGAGGACGTCACAGGGCTGAACGTTAAGACGGCCGAGGACCTGCAGGTAACGCCTCACCTGAGTTCAAACGCCGCTAACCGTCTGGCGCCTCTGATGTTTTAAGCGCTGTGTTTGATGCAGGTGGCTAACTACGGCCTGGGGGGACAGTACGAGCCGCACTTCGACTTCGGACGGGTAAATAAAACCAGATGCATGAGAATCTGTTTCTGTCAGCATTTTATTTCTGCTGAAAGACGGAAGACGATCAATAACAGATATGGATCCATGTTGGACACATTTCATTAAAATCAACTAAAGAAATAGATCCAATCTGTGTATTTGTATTGTAGATTTATTTATTTGTAACTTTTAACAAAGTTCCGTTTTTTGAAATGAGTGAATGAATTTTCATTACTCTGACCGCCGTGCACTTCCTGTTTCAGAAAGACGAACCGGACGCATTCGAGGAGCTGGGCACGGGGAACCGGATCGCCACGTGGCTGCTTTACGTCAGTGCTGCTGTGTGTGTGTGTGTGTGTGTGTGTGTGTGTGTGTGTGTGTGTGTGTGTGTGTGTGTGTGTGTGTGTGTGTGACTGCGACTGCAGTCATACTCCTTCCCGC
>NW_005187780.1:69395-73865 GCF_000239375.1 Pundamilia nyererei | reverse complement strand
GTGTTGCTGCCGCTCACGCTTTCCTCCTTCCCGCTGCAGATGACCGACGTGCAGGCAGGGGGCGCCACCGTCTTCACTGACATCGGAGCTGCTGTGAAACCCAAAAAGGTTCAACTACTCACTTTCTTCATCATCATCATCACAGAAACAAGTCTGTTTAATAAACCAAACTGAGAAACAGGCGGGCAGACGAGGGCGCCGCTTCTCAGTAATCTGACGCAGTGTCATGTGACCGTGTTTCTCCAGGGGACGGCGGTGTTCTGGTACAACCTGTATCCAAGCGGAGAAGGAGACTATCGGACCCGACACGCCGCCTGCCCCGTGCTGCTGGGAAACAAGTGGGGTGAGGTCATCGCGCCATATTCACACACGTGCACAGTAAAACAATAAATACACACAAAATCATCATCAAGTAAAAATACTTTCAGATTTTCACGCCTGGTGATGATTGACATAAAAAATTTCTTTTAAAAATTATTTTCTAAAAATAAGTAAAATAAAAGAACAAATCCAAACTCCCGTCAGTTTATATAAAACTGTTTTGGGTCATTAAAAGCTTCGTTATTATGTTGGAGTTGATTTATTTTTAAACGTTTGCGTTGATTGATGAATATTGGATGTTTTCTGGGTGTGTTTGCAGCAGCTCACGTGACTGCTGAAGGATTTTTGGTGTTTGATGTTTCAGATGAAACGAACTTGACTGAGCTTCATGAAAAGCTTCAGATTTGATGAGAAAGACGGAGAAACCTTCATGCTGCTCAGACTCGTGGCGTTTGTCGAGGCTCTGATGAAACTCTTTCTTCCTGCAGTATCGAACAAATGGATCCACGAGCGAGGGCAGGAGTTCAGGCGGCGCTGCAGCCTCAACGAGACCGACTGACGACCGACCTTCCTCCTCCAGCTCAGCTGTCTTCCTCCTCTGCTTCCTGCCTGCAGGCGCAGAGTGTGACTGCACATGTGATCCAACACGCTTATTTTTCTCTACAGCGTGTGTGTGTGTGTGTGTGTGTGTGTGTGTGTGTTTAACTCGTTTCTCCTTTAACGAGAATCACGCTGACGTTCAGACGTCCGTACCTGTCCAGGTGTTCAGCCTGAGAGCTAAAACTTCTCGAGAACAAAGAACGCTGCACGAGAGGTTCGTTTAAAGATGAATAAAGTTTTTTGGGGGTTTTTGGGTCCAGAATGTTTGAAATCTCGTGAGCTTTGACTTAAAAGCAGAAAATCTGATTGATTTAATTCTGTTCCATCGACGGTTCTGCCCATTAAACCAGCGAGTGGAACGAAGGAGCGCTAAATGTGACAAATTTTGAATGGAGTTTGGCCCGAGGTCGCTAACATGAGTCGAGTCAGACGCTACAGACCGAGAAACGCTCCGTCACCCGTGTCACTCCCTGACCTTCACGACTGTTACAAAGACGGCGAGGAATCAGATTACTCTCGTCATCACGGAAATCAACCAGAAGCAAGAACCGATCGAATCTGAACGACGATCGATCGTGTGGTTCTGTGAGACAATCATAGCTGAAACTGAGCTGCGTATTTATTGATTTCTGACAGGATTCGTGTGAACGCCTCTTCACTGTTTTTCATCTGTGTTTTAAAAATTCCTCTTTTAAAAGTTTTAAAATGTTTGCACCTTTTTTTTTTCTGTTTCCTGTTTCTTTTTGAAGTCTGAAACGTGTCGCCGAGCTCCTGCTCCTGATCTGATTCATGTCACCTCAGCCGTGACAAAGTGGGTTTTATTTTGGAAACTCTTCCACGCTTCAGCTGCCATGCTTTTATTCTGAAAAGCAGAACATCTGAGGCTCTTTGATTTACAAATTCAGTCCAAGTGGATTTTTCTGCGCTGTCCACCCGTCGTCATGGTTACACCTCCGTTTCCACCAATGGCGTGAGCGTTCGAGGAGGTTTAACCGTAAGGTCGTTCAGATGCTGCAGGTCAAACTCCAGATAAGCAAAGCACGCCGCCTCCTCTTAACCCTGTTAGCTTATTTCTGAGCGCAGTTACTAATTTCTGCTCCACGCCGTTTCCGTGACAACCCTCACTCCTGTTTGTGTGTGTCTGTTGTGTGTTGGATGATGTCCTGTGCAGTGACCTGATGTAAGACACGTTTCTTATCAGAATAAAATGCTGCTGCAACCCAGGAGAAGTAAGAAAATGGCGTCTGTCGTTATTCTCTGGCGGCAGCGTTGCCTCAGCAGCGTGCTGCTGCGTTTTAAAGACGGCGACCATTTATCATGTTTAAAAAAAGAAACAAACACTCTTCAAACGTATAAATTTAATAATCAAAAACAAAACGATTGATCAGCTGATCAGCGATGGACTACCTCACCCACAGGAAGACAACGTCTTTGGTTCAAGGCAGAAAACAGCAGGAATTGTGGGATTGTAGTTTTGCAGGGAGAACTCCGATTGGCCCTTTGTGCTGGTGTCGTGCGGCACGGTCAGAGATGCCTGTGTTAAGGCTCGGGGAGGCGGTAATCTGGCAGGTGATTTCCCTCGCGGACGCGTCCGAAGCAGCCGAGCAGCAGATCGATGGCGGTGCTGACGGTGGAGCGGACATCCTCCTCAGTCTGGCCCCTCAGAGGGTTCACCTCCACCAGGTCCACCGCCGACAGTAGACCTGCAGAGAGACAAAGAGCACATTTGTGGTAGCTTCAGCATCATGTGACCGCACAGTTCCTCTGATCGCTTTATAGGCGCATAAAGACTTTAACGTGAGTTCTTCGGCTGGTGGGGTGCTGCAGTCACTCCCCAAAGGCTGCGTCTGTACAGGGAGTGCAGAATTATTAGGCAAGTTGTATTTTTGAGGAATAATGTTATTATTGAACAACAACCATGTTCTCAATGAACCCAAAAAACTCATTAATATCAAAGCTGAATGTTTTTGGAAGTAGTTTTTAGTTTGTTTTTAGTTGTAGCTATTTTAGGGGGATATCTGTGTGTGCAGGTGACTATTACTGTGCAGAATTATTAGGCAACTTAACAAAAAACAAATATATACCCATTTCAATTATTTATTTTACCAGTGACACCAATATAACATCTCCACATTCACAAATATACATTTCTGACATTCAAAAACAAAACAAAAACAAATCAGCGACCAATATAGCCACCTTTCTTTGCAAGGACACTCAAAAGCCTGCCATCCATGGATTCTGTCAGTGTTTTGATCTGTTCACCATCAACATTGCGTGCAGCAGCAACCACAGCCTCCCAGACACTGTTCAGAGAGGTGTACTGTTTTCCCTCCTTGTAAATCTCACATTTGATGATGGACCACAGGTTCTCAATGGGGTTCAGATCAGGTGAACAAGGTGGCCATGTCATTAGTTTTTCTTCTTTTATACCCTTTCTTGCCAGCCACGCTGTGGAGTACTTGGACGCGTGTGATGGAGCATTGTCCTGCATGGAAATCATGTTTTTCTTGAAGGATGCAGACTTCTTCCTGTACCACTGCTTGAAGAAGGTGTCTTCCAGAAACTGGCAGTAGGACTGGGAGTTGAGCTTGACTCCATCCTCAACCCGAAAAGGCCCCACAAGCTCATCTTTGATGATACCAGCCCAAACCAGTACTCCACCTCCACCTTGCTGGCGTCTGAGTCGGACTGGAGCTCTCTGCCCTTTACCAATCCAGCCACGGGCCCATCCATCTGGCCCATCAAGACTCACTCTCATTTCATCAGTCCATAAAACCTTAGAAAAACCAGTCTTGAGATATTTCTTGGCGAATCGAAATGTTAACTGAAGAAAATGTTGCAAGCACTGGTGATCACACTGATAATGTGGTCCTATTCAGTAAAATGGGCCAAAAAATGGCATAAAACGCTTAATTTCTCAAAAAGTATAAAATTTATCATCACCAAAAGATATAGCAGGCATTAGCAGAAGGAGCAGAACAGTTTAAAGTTTGAATGGTTAAAATCAGCTGAAACTGAGGGAAACCAGCAAAGGTCGGAGCAACTAGAATAAGGTAGAAGAATAAAGAACTAGAAAAAGATGCATTTCCTGCAAAAATGCAGTGTGAATGCTGTGTAGTGGAATCTGCTGAAATAAGCTGAAAAGCAGAATTATCTGCTGAAAAGATGTGAAGAAGCTGGAATTTGGGCTGAAAACAAGTGAAAAAGCTGAGCTTTTAGCTGAAAAGGGGTGAAGGAAATGATTTCTTTGCTGAAAAGAGTTGAAAGTCTAAACCTTCTACTGAAAACAGCTGAAGAATCTGGGATTTGTGCTAAGCTGAAGATTGTGCTGAAAAAAGCAGAAGAGGCTGAAAATTGTGCTATAAAGAGGTAAAGAACCTGAAGTTTGCTGAAAACAGCTGAAGAAGCTGGAATTTGTGCTGAAAAGTAGTGAAAAACTGAAAGTTTTGCTAAAAAGAGGTGAAAAAGCTGAAATTTGTGTGGGAAAGAGTTTAAACAGTTGAAGTGTTAACTGAAGAAAATGTTGCCATAAGCAGGATTTGAACC
>NW_005187780.1:62132-67825 GCF_000239375.1 Pundamilia nyererei | reverse complement strand
GGGCTGCAGTTACATCGTAAGGGTTTAAACACTGAGCTTTAAAATGTGCTGCTGAAAGGTGGTAATAAAAACCCAGAGAGGCCGACAGCGATAACTGACTTTTTAGGGGTTTGTTCAGATTAAATAGAACAAGATACAAACTGTTAAAACATGTGAAACACACAACAGCCTTAATAAACACAGAGTAGTTTGGACCCAGAAGCACGGTTCACGTGTTCACACCAGGATAGGGTTGCCAACTTTTTAACTGCCAAATAAGAGACACTAAAACGGGACAGCTGTCAGCCCTAATCCCCAAAGACAGAGTGAGTGAATACTGTGAATATACACAGATTGGCTAAACCAGTGTGCGTTGGAACAGGAACAGGAAGTGACACTCTACCGCAGCGACAGCCAACACCAAGTGAGAGCTGTTGTTTACTGTAAGCAGCTAATGTGGCTGCTTACACTAAACACGCTTCTACTGTGAAGAGCAGGGTTTGTTTTTCCCTGAGTTTCTGACTCGTACCTGTCTGACACAGATGTTCTGTGATGTAGACGCCCTCTCTGTAGGTGAGTCCACCAACTACAGGCGTCCCGGTTGCTGGGGCAACAGAGGGGTCGATGGCATCGATGTCATAGCTGAGGTGAATCGGTTTCTTCCCTCTGTTCAAGGACACAAAGCATCTTTAACATTCGCTCAGACTATCACACCTTGGTGGCTTCATGCAGGCATCACCTGGCGGACAGGTAATCACACGTTTCCTCCATGACGCGGGCCACGCCGAGCTGATCCACCTCACTCATGGAGAAGGTCTTCACCCCCAGCATCTTCAGGATGTAGCTGAGGAGGAGAAAACCTCAGGATTAGAGCCTGCCGGCAGGTACACTCAGGTACACGCAGGTAATGAACTTCTGGTGACCCTCAGACCAGAGCGAGGTCGCTGACCTTTCAGAGCTTTTTGCTTCTTTAAATTTTTTATTGAGATTTCATTTCAATCATCTCCAAAATGCTTCGGGACGAGCTGATTGGTCAGAGGGGCGTCAGAAATAGGTGAGTCTCTGCATGGACTCAGGTGCACTCACTGCTCTGCTGGATCCACGTCTCTCAGCCCGATGAAGACCACATCGGCGGCGGACACACACGGCTTCAGCCAGGAGAAGTTCGGTAAGACGGGAACCTGGTGAGGAAGGGGAGGGGTTAGTGATTCTGTGTGACGGCGTGATGCTGATCTCTGTCGCTGAGATCACCTTTGAGCGCAACTCGTGGAGCAGGTGGGACACCGGCTGCCCGTGGATGTTCCCCGTGTACGTGGTCAGCGGCGTGTTGATGTCGGCGTGAGCATCCACCCACACGACGCTCAGCTCCCCAACCGCCGCAGAGTGCCCGTGGATGGAACCGATCGCCAGGCTGAGGACGGAAAACACAAACAGGAAGCGAGTCGATGGAGAGCCGACACCTGGAACCTACGTCCTGACTTCCTGTTCCTGTGTGGACTGACCTGTGGTCTCCGCCCAGCACCACTGCCGTGTGCCCATCCTCCTTCGCCGCTCGCACCGCCTGTGACAGCTTCTGGTTGGCGGCACCCACCGCCCTCACGCTCTTCAGCAAGCCCATGGGCTCGTCCCGGGACATGTCCTCGAATGTCAGATTCCCATAATCCTTCACTGCACAGCCTGCACACAGACACACACACACACACACACACAGAATCATTGCAGGTTTCCTCGTACTGACTGTCCAACATTACCAGCTGAGGCGTTTCCCAGCATGCTCTCTGTGTGAACATTAACAGCGAGACGTTCAGGGAAGAAGGCGGCGGTGTAATGAGGCGTTCACTGACCCATGTGGACCTGTAAACACTTACTGTTTGCTGTTCGTGGATAAAGGTCAGCGCTGTTCCAGTAATGAAACTGAGCGTGTGCACAGTGACCTCCTCTGAGGACGTTACACTTCCTGAACTCACTGTGTCAGTGAAACTGTGTTACCTGCGTACTCACAATCAGCTGAAGGAAAAACCACCAAACTCTGATTTTTACGGAGTTTTTTAAACGGAGCGTTACGTGAATCAGACTTTAAACACTTTATTTGAAGTCTGAATTTGAAGGTCAGCTCTGAACACCTTTTCTGGATTCAAACTGTGCTGAAGGTTAATGTTTTACCGACGTCACAGATTCATTCAGATGAATTGTTGAAAGTGGAAACGCCGGCGTGCTCCGCCTCCAGTTTGTTTGACGATTCGATGGTTTCTGAATATTAAAAATCAGACACTGTCGCTGTTACTGAGCTGCACAGCTGTTTGAATCTAACTGTAAACTTTGTAGTTGATTAAAGCCATCATAAAGACAAGATATAAGATTTATTTTCTACTTTTATTCTATTTTATTTTGACTATCTGAGCTTCTTTATTTTATTTTTATCGTCTCTGTTTGTTCGGGATCTTGTGTCATTTTGATTTTTTGAGCTGTTGTACTTTATTTATGGGCCGTGTTTAATGTTTTGGCCACGGGAGGATGATCTGATCCTCTGTGTAGGAGGAAATCAGTGACTGCTCTCAATAATCAGCAGAAACATTTTAAAGCTTCATTTTGTCTCTTTGATGGACGGGGTTAAAATACCGGGCCGCACAGCTCTGTGCCCCCACCTGGCTTTGTGGGGTTTTCTGTCCCTGGTGCAGACCGCGGTCCGCTCAGGCTCATGTATTAATCAAACGTTTGTGGATTTTCTCATCACTGATTACTCGGCTCTGGATGAACATTAACTGACGAAACGGAGAAACTGAGGAAGTTTCTGAGTTGTTAATTCAACAAAAACAATGTTTCCATAACTGGGAATGACGACCAACACAGATAACTAACTGGGCCGGCTGCGCTCCACCTAACGTCAGCCTTTCTTATCCCGGGAAAAAGCCCTGACAGCAGAAACATCTGTCCAGATGCTGCAGAGGCAAACTGCCACTCTGGTGCTCGGATGATTTTTAACAGAAATGTGTCACAGCTGCAGGAGGAGCTTCCTGATGTGTGAACAGGTGAGAACACCTGTGGAGTCCATCTCAGCTACCACAGGCTGAGAGGCGGAGACACAGCTGTGAGTGGGAGCTGATCTGTCCCCACTCACAGCATGTCTGTGGACGTACTCCACGGCGGAGGCGAACTCGGGCCCTTGTTGCTGTGAGGCACAGTGGGAACCACGGTGATGCTCACAGGGCGGTTCATCATTCAAACGGTAACTTCCGGTCAGTTTTACCTGCTGTCATTACATTTGCTGCTGCATGAAGGTGATTCTGTATGAAAGCACAAAAATAAACGTCTGTTGGAGTCTCCCGGTGACGTCACCGGACCCGCTGCCGTGCTCACCCAGCTGCTGCAGCCGCCTCTGCAGGCCCGCGGCTCGGATCCGCTCCGGTCCGTCCTCCGCGCCTCCTCGGGACTGCAGCGGACAGAGAAGGAGAAGCTGGAGGATTACACGCGCACGAGTGCACGCGGAGCCTGTCCTCGCGCTCTCACCTGTCCCTTGGAGAAAGGAGCTCCGACGATCCCCGCGGAGCGCGCAGGAGGATGCTGGTGATGAAGGCTCCGCTGCACCGTCACGGCCACCTGGACCTGCCGCAGCGTCCTCGCGCTCCTCATGCTGATACACGCGCGCGCACACCGTCTCTGAGCCACTGACCGGCGCGAGTCTCCTAAAGACTCCACGTGACGTCAGGGGGAGGCACCGCGTGGAGCCGTGACGTCATGAAGCTTGTTTAAACACTTTGAAGAGATGAAGGTCAGACAGTGGGCTGATGTACGGAGGCTCATTCATGCCAACAACAAACAAGACGCTGAAGTTTATGATTTTTATTTTATTTAGAAATTTTCGTTTCCAGTTTTATTGTTTTTATGTTTTGAAAAGGTTTTGTTCTTTTTAGTTTCAGTTATTGTTTGAGTGCGGTGGGTGATATTAGTGAGTGATGTGTGGCAGCGATATTAAGTTTACAGTTACCTAAAATATGTTTCAGCCCAGTTTCAGGTTAACTTTATAATAAAGCCATAAATCCAGACAGCACGCTCCGTCCCTCGACGGCAGCGTTTCAGAGGAATGTAGTCAGTAAATTGTGCTTCATCCAGCATGGTGCAGCGACGTATCACTGAAATATATGCTGTGTGGCTGAAGGTAGCACCAACGTAGTGGAACCGTGTTTGCTCATTGGTAAGAAGTCGTTTTTACGCAGCTTATCTTTGACTTTCCAACTCTGCGCGACCTGCTCAGAGAGGGATTTGCTGGCGTTGATGTAGTTTGCTCGCTCTGCAAGAGGTTGGGACAACGTCGCCAGCCTCCGCTTCACTGAAGCTTTCTCTCTTTGTGCGACTCTACCTGGGTAGCATAAACGAATCCCCCTCTGAGTGGGATTCGCTGCGTCTATGAGGAAGGTTACAGGTAGTCAGAACTGTGACAGCAAAACGACATCTTATTGATGAGTAACCACACGTCTCTGCTACATGGTGCCTCGCACTACAGCAGATATACATCAGCAATATGTCAGTGAGCTGTATGGCTCACAATGCCAATCTAATCAGTGGTAATAAGTTTATAACAGGCACTTACATGAAATTTAGTGTTTGTGTTAACTAGAATATTTGTTCAGCCCACTTTCAGTTCAGTTAACTACAATAACGCTCTGTAATACCCAGAAAGTATTAAAGATGTACAAATCCTTCAGTGGTTGGTTTTAATGTTAGCATATCCACTGTGTTACATTAGCTGGCTATGATGGTTGATTCATAGCTGTACTTTCCTGTGGCCTCACAAAGAGAAAGCTCACAGCTCACTCTGCAGATCCTTTTTACCAATCTAACATGAATGATGGAGTTTATCTGAAAATCTGTCCCAAACTGAGTAAAACACTTAAACGAGTCAGTTAAAGTGACGACTGATTGTGTAAACCTTTGATAACACACACCGAAAACATTAGGATTCAAAAATCATTTTTGAAATTATGATTTAAAAATTCAGTTTTCAGATGCAGTCAGAAGCTAAAAAGGTAAAAAAACAAAACATGAAAGTCAAACTGATGACCTTTGAAGTGTCGTACAGACGTTTCCAGCAGGCCGACCATCTGTAAACACGTGGGCTCAGCGCTGGATGCAGGTGAACTCACCTGAAAACACACTGTGTTTTGAAGAACTGCAAACAGCGTCTTTGTTCTCTAAGAACTTAACGTCGTTGGTGTGAGTCAGGATTCTCTGAAGCACAAAACTATTTCCGGCACTCGTCCTACATCTGCAGTTCCAGGAAGAAACTTTGTAGAACTGCGTTAACAGCGGATGTTAAAGTCACGGCGAGTCTGACCTGATGTTATAAACTCAACCACACCGCGCTGTTATACGTGTGTGTTTTCTTTTACCAGCTGGTTATCTGTTATTCTAGCACCTTCAGAATTGACCTAAAGGTGCTTTTTACTGTAAGATAAAGACACCTAATAATACAGCGAAAACCTCAACGGTCAGACGACCACTATGAGCAAACACTGGGTGACAGTGGGAAGGACAAAGTCCCTTTGAACAGGAAGAAACCTCCAGTGGAAGCAGGGAGGGGAGGGGCGTGCATCCTGGCTGGGTTTTAATTAAAAATGAAAAATTACAATGTGACTATTCATTCACACACTGGTGGAGGCAGCTACAGGTGTAGCTGGGGCAGACTGACAGAGGCGAGGCTGCCGTATCGCGCCATC